>NC_052505.1:82208265-82371011 GCF_014356525.2 Nilaparvata lugens | reverse complement strand
TAGCGGAAGCCTGTATCATTTTATATTACAAATGTATATTTTTCAATTTTCACAATCAACTTGTTTTTCAGTTTGTATCCTATTGAAACTATGTAGCAAAAACATCATCAGTCTGAAGGCGTACGCTCACAGCAGTAGACAGACAGATAAGAAGCAAACGCCTGCATGCAGACGTGAGAAGACTGAATGCGTCTGTGTGCGTTGCAGCAGTCAAACACCTAGGGAGGGAATTTTCCTCCGTCTGCTGCTATGTGCGCTCGCATTATTAGTCTCCTGTAGTCTCCTTATAAGTCGCCTTATAAGTCTCCTTATAGTCTCCTAGGCCCCATTACTTGATTTAATTTTGAATATTGATGAATCTTCTGATTAAAGAATGATATTAATGATGATGTTAGATTAACATGGATAATAGTTCATGACAATAACTTTTGAAAGACTTATAAGAGCCTAGGTCTTTTCAATTATGGCCTTCTTATGGAATACCAGGCATTTCCATTATTACCCAGATTAGCTCCTAATCTACTTAAAGGAAGAATTTATCGCTCAGAGGATGACATTATGTTCTTATAATCATTCAATATAATCTACCCTCAGGGCAGTAGATCCAAACTATAATCCACACCTTATTGTTCTATTTTGAACAGCAGTGGGACCTTAATTTCATACTATAATCCAAGATCTATTTTGAACAGCACTCAGGAACATAATTTTATACTATAATCCTTGTTCTATTTCCAGCAAAATTCTCTTCGGAACGTTCTATTTTTGTAGGAAGATTGATGAACAAACTAAGAATCAAGATAAAGATGGGTGGTGTTCAAGTGATGCATTAATGGAATTTCTGGAGAAAAAACAAAGCAACTCATTCCTTGAAACTTTTTTAATAATTTCACTGCCTGCTGCAAGGGCCGAACTCTTAGGGGTGCAGATGTGTCCTAAAACTTGGTTCCCACCTCACTCAGTAAGCCAATCGATGAAGAGGGTTTTGGACGAAACTCGAGTTATCAAACTTGGTTTGGTAACTAGGAAAAGTGTAGGGCAGTCAGTTTTTTTAACGACGGAATACTGGTGGCTCTATTAATTCCTTGTCAAGCTTCACTTCGATTTCTCCTATCTGCAACTGACTTCTTAATGAAATATCGATTGGCCTCAATACTAATGAGAACTTTGACATGTGGTCGGTCGTATCAGAAACGTTGCTGCGTTTTTAATTTAAACTGAGTTTCAATAGAACGGATCGTACTAGATTCTCTTGTTGGTTGTCAGTTAGTTTGCTCCTATCGCAATCACCAGCTATAGTGTTATATCTATTTATAAGATATTATATTCATGTATCAGCGTGGTTTGAAAATGTCTGGCAATGAAGTTGAAACTTCGTATATTGCTTTTTTGTGTAAATTCAATTTGAAAAGCGGCGGTGCTATGCAATTTGCCTCCGACATATCAGTTTTCGATTCATAGGAATAAGATTTTTAATCCTACAATCTACTGATAATAATCCACCCAGAGCTATTTAAAAAATGGATAATCTGCATGTTACCATTTATATTATATAAATGTTACTCAATGTATTAGGTCTCTGATTAAGTTCTATAATGTGAGACACATCAAGGATTTCATTCATTACACAACATTTATTTCTCTCGGAAAGAGATGTAGGTTGGCTGAGAGAGAGATTGGTACCGGAAAATGTTGGTTGATGAATCTAATCCTTGAAGTGAAGAGGTTTGTTAATAGATCTTTCACCTGTAGTGGATATGATGATGATAATGATGTTAATTCTATGCTCGGTTCAAAAATTTTAATGGAATCTTGTAAATACTTGCTTTAAAATGAACGATTGAGAATGCATATTTCTTTTTCAATCTTCTCCCAATGATATCAATATCATCATTATTCAGCTATTCAAACTATTCAAAAACATTGATTGAAAACACTTTCCAGTACATCAGGAATAAATTTTCCTATGGAATAGTTTGTTTCATGCAACTAATACAGTGTCCTAATAATGCAAACAGATGAGACCCCATATAAAACCTGAGAAAGTCAGAAAGCCATAATATTTTCTATCATTACACATGAATTACTATCATAGACTGTTTTGTAAAGCAGTTGAATCAGAGGTTTTTCAATAATCAGTACTGTTGCCTTAGTTTGTATTTATAGCTCACGGAAGCGCTAAATATGCAAATAGGGTGCACCGCTTGTGTTTGCGTCGTCTGCTCTGTTACTCTGTTTTCTATATTTTATGAATTGAGTTTTATAGGTTAGTTGAGTTTAGAATTTTGAAATAATAGCGTGAAAAAATGTCATCTCTATAATAATCTTCAGCATATTCTTATAATATCAATAGCCTTCTTATAATCGTCTACACTTTAATCTTCTTAAATAGTAAATACCTATTTCATATTTTGTGATGGCTATCTTTATAACAGGTAGCTATCTTTTGTATTTATTCTTTTGTAGGGATAATGGTGATATGTATCATGGTTGAATCTAAAAAGAGTTTTATAGTTCTCAACTATTGGTTGTGATCGTATCTGGTATAGTTTCCACTTCCTCATACGCATTAGTTGAGCCATTTTACTATTAGCAAAAGGTGATAAGCTGCTCTAGACTATACTCACCTTTTTTGAAGCATTTGCTTCAAAAGTTGAGCAAATGCACTAGTTTATTCATACAATTTTGAGCAAAAGCTTTTACTTTTGAGCAAATGCTCAAACTATTTTTTTGATGAGCATGAGCAAAAGGTTTTGCTCATGTTTATTCATAGAAAATGAAGCAAATGCTCCATATTTTAAAAGTATAAGCAAATGCTCAACTTTATTTATATGGCCCAATATTTCTACATAATATATTCTGATAAGTTGATAGAAAGAAAAATAAAAATCTCAGTACCCTTTTTGAATTATTTAATCACAACATGTTTCAAACATTGATGCGATTTGAAGTGATTTTCATCACTTGAAAATGGCACCAATGTCCGAAACACGTTGTGATTAAACAATTCAAAAAGGGTACTGAGATTTTTATTTTTCTTTCTATTTTTGTTACAAGTAGCCCTATACAGAAAAGAGATGAACTGTTAAGTTGAATATGATGAGTTAAGTAATTCTCTGACATCCTTCGATTTCAAAACACTATTGATGGGCTCAACTTGCCTATCCACTTTCATGTTGATGGGCGTCTTCATATTACAATCTTTATCCAAGTAGTATTCTACCATACAATAGTATGATAAGTTACATGCATGTACAATGTTTGGAAATTATCAATGGAAATTAGAATACATGTTTTTCATTGTATATTGTACATTAATTGAAAAAAAAATCACTCCACTTATATGGGCTACTTTTGTACAAATTGATAGAAACACTATAAAAAATTGTAGTACCCTTTATTTTCAAAAACTTGAATATTTTAAATATTAAGTTGAAATATTTTAAAGTTTTTGATAATAAAGGGTACTACAAGTTTTTATACTGTTTTTATTAATATGTATTTTTCATCTATCCAATTTACTGAACAGAACACTATAATATTATGATCGTGGAGGAAAATATAGGCTGAGCCTGAACCATTTCTCTCCAGAATTTTGATAGAAAGTTAATTTTGTCCAAAGTATTATTAGGTTATGATATCACAAATTACTGCTTCGCCACTTAATTTTCGGTCCAGGAAAAATTATTTGAAAGCTTTAAATTCTGTTGTTTTACATAAGAATTGGAATGAATGAATTTAACACAGTAAAACAATACATTGAGAATTTGAGAAATGTAGAATTTCAATTATTGAACATGTACTCCAGGTACATTGGAAATTAGTAACTAGTATGAGCACCAGTATGAAATATTAATATCAGCAAGTCAGAATGCTTAAGAGTTCAAATGACAGAGGGGAGAATGGGAATGGGAGGAATTTGAGAGAGAGAGTTAGTTATAGGCCATTACTTTTGCTCACGCGAGAGCCAGTCTCTAACGAATGAAGGAAGTGCCAGAGCTGCGTTGTTCAGTTGCGTTGCGTTTGGAAACCCCCCCCGTGGGGGGGAGGGGGGGTGTTAGGGGTGGTAGGGAGGTCAGGAGGCACCCTGCCAATAGCACACACAAACTCACCGCCCCCCAGATTTATAAACGCAGATTAAGGCCACCCATTGTCTTATTTGTAGAGCCGGATCCTCGTTCGCGTTCAATACTCCTAGCTCAATGAGCTCTATTCCTCAAACACACCTCCTAAGACCAGCTCTTGAAATATCACTTGCTCACTTTCACTAGATTCCCCTGAAAATGATTGAACAATAATATATTTTTCGTCTATGATAGTTTCATACACTTACTTTCGATTGAAGACCAGCTCTAGAAAAGATGACATTCACTTCAATTCGGATTTCAGATCATCTCCATATTATATATGTAACTTGAAAATATTAAACAATAATCTATTTTTTGACCATGATGGTTTCACACACCTTCTATCGATAAAAGACCAATTCTGGAAAGGAGCTTCCTGCCGGATTTCAGTTCATCTAGATATCTATCAGTTGGTCACGAACAATATTCATAATAAATATTTCAACAAATTCAAAATTCAGTAATGTGAAAATTTGGTTCAACTCCCACCATATTTTCTCTCAATATTCATGAAAAATATAAGAAGTTTGAGGTCCAAATACATTTTCTTTTATCACTCTAATTGACCGATCGAAGTGAAGTCCAAGATTCAAGTCGATGATTTTGCATTTCTCTTTATGTTTATAGACAATTTATATTCCGCATTTACGGTAAAAAGCAGCAATAAGTTTTCATGATATTTGACAGGTATATTCCTTTTCAAATTTCGCGTCCATGTATATAAAAGGATTTTTCAAATTCTGCATTTTAAGGATAATAAAAAAGGGAATGAAGTCTCTGACGAACGCCAATATTATGTATTCTGCTGCCGAGTATTGTGCTTCATCCTGGATGAACAGCTACCACACTACGTTGTTGGATGTGCAACTTAACAACACAATGGGCATTATCACTGGAGCCCTGAGAACAACACCAGTACCCTGGCTACCTGTTCTTAGTGGGATACCACCGCCCAATCTGCGCAGATGTCAGGCCCTCCTGCGATTGCAGAACAGGATATGCTCCAGCCAGCAGCTTCCAATTCATGAAGATATTCCAGCTCTGAACTAGAGGAACCTCAAATCCAGAAGGACTACAATAAAGCTGGCAGAGCGCCTCAAGAGTGAGAATTTTTGTCTGATGGAGGGAGCAGGCACCCTCTATAATTCCAGATGCTTTCAGACATTAATTCAACTCCTGGTGCAACTCCTCAACTCCTGGTGCACCAGGCCACCAGGATTTGACCTTCCTCGACACGCCGCATGAGTCGCATTGAACCGAATCCGAACATTGCACGGTAGTTGCAAAGCATCTTTTTTCAAGTGAGGCTTTATAGACTCTCCAGGATACGATTGTGGAGCTCCATCGCAGACAATGAAACACATTGTCTATGAATGTGACAGACGTGCCTACCTGGGTGACAGTAATGACTTTACTGTGGCAATCCCTCAGGCGATCCAGTACATTTTAAATTTTGACGTGCACTTGTAAACAGTGTGAAATTCCTAGGACTTACGAATAAGAAAATGCCATACACTATATATATATTACGGTGAAAGTCAGATTATAGAATAATTCATCATAAATCAGCTGTCGAGTGGATTATTGATTGCATGAAATGACGCATGCAAAATTAATATCTTAGTGAAAAATCAGCTGTTCTGTGGACTATAAATTGCAAGCAATTCATAACTGAAATAACACAGTATTTTTTCTCGACCTTTCTCTGCTTTCAACTTGAGCTTACCTATTGCCAGTATTAATGAAGATTAGCTTTTGATGTTAGCTTTTTTGATACACCAACCCAAACAGCCATTAGCCGGTTTCACACCGATATCTCGCTCACACGACATACAGACAAGATTTACTCTGATGGACAGCATCATGGAGGCTGTGGTTTATAACTGCGCGAGGTCTACTGTTCACAGAACTACTAGTACAATACATTGTAATATGTTGTACCTACCATTTCAAATAGCTTCCAAATCGCCAGTAGATGATAAAGGGAATCTTTTTTTTTGGTTGGTCACCCTTCAAAGTGCATTCTTGGTTACCCGTATCTCAACTAATCAAAGTAACTTACGATCTCACAATTCTTTCACTTCTAAAAAGGTAATCCTCTCAAAGCTAGACCAAGAGCAAAGAGAGTTTTAGATGGGGGAAGCTATAATACAGTAATAGCATTGTCTCTGATACTGTGCAACTGTTGCACGGGTTGCCTATACTGCTCCTTCAAAGCAACTAGAATGATTTTTACAGGGGTTTGTGCTACTTACACCCAAATGAAATTTAAGATTGAAACTGTGATAGCCTCTGTACACAGAAAATTGTGATGATTAATCCGATTCATTCTGATATTTTCTTTCTAACTCACCTTATCCATTGGTAATTCAGTTTCCATTCACTTTGACTACTTGCGAAAACAAATCAGGCAAAGAACAAGTTTTTGGTGACAAAGTTTTGATTGGTTCCGCTTCTAATCTTACACTCAAGTCCTACTCTCATTTCATTATTAGTTAATAATAATATTTATTGTCTTGACTATTATTGAGCTGATATAAAGACTTAGTTAGGTCAGATAGGAAGACCGATGGGGCGATTTCTATTGAGATTTGCCTGTATAATTTGAAGAAGAAGAGATATATCATATGAGATTATATTCATCCGTTTGATTGAAAATTTGATTAATTGTTTGATAAGTATCCAATTTGCCAATTATCCAATAATTATGATCGTTAATAACATGGAATCGCAACCTACTATAAGCATTTTCATTTATAGTACTGCATTCGAAATTTTACGTAAGAAAGCTTTTCGTTGAAAATGTTGAATGAATGAGAGTGCTTCAATGTGAAGTTCAATGAGGAAATATTTACTGATGGATACATTTCTGATTCATAGCTTCCTATCACATTTAGTCCAGTCACTATATACATTGGTGCATGCAATTTATATTGTAGTTCCGATTTTTTAATATATTATTTGGGTACATGAGAGATGTCCAGAACCAATTTCTTCATGCAAAATTTCCTTGTGCTATATACAGAGTGGCCCAAAAAACTCGTATTTTCGGCTCATTTTCCAGTTTTCAGCTATTTCTGCCAAAACTCGTAATCGGACAGAAAAATTTGCTCTCGCATCTTTCTTAGATCATAAGATTCTGAATAACATGGGATCACTCGAAACTCGTATACCCAAATAATTTATTAAAAATTCAGAACTACAATATAAATTGCAATCACACTCCCTCTTTTATGTCTATATTGACTGGACTAATCACAATTGACGAATAAGAATGCACTGTAGTTTGAAATGTATTTCTTATTTTGCGTTGCAAAATACATGAACACAGAGAATTGTGGTGAGAATTTCCACGTTCTATAATTCTCTTTTTTTAGTGACTCTCAACATCTCAGCAACTGAATGAATGTGACTGGGCTATTTTTTTGAATCGATGCCAACCAGAAACAAATTGTGGCCCACGCAAAGACAGATGATTGGATTATAAATAGCTATTGCAATAATGAATTGATTAAATTCGTTCATTGCTAATCAAATCAGTATTGAGGATTTCTTGATCATGAATGTGTCTGATTGATGAATAATTATTAGACTGATAATTTAATTTTGAATAATTACTAGAATAATAAATTCATTGAATTTGTTCATTGCTGATTGAACCAGTGTTGAGAATAGAGGATGATGTCCGTGAAAATATAGAAGACTATGGAGGCGAAGTTAATATTTGGCAGAGAGCCAGTAATGGATAACTGGGATGGAGTTTGGCCCCCTTCTGCCACTACCAAATGGTGCCTCTGTCGGCTCACTCATGAGCTCCACTCTCTTCCATCACGTCACTTCACTCTCTCTCATCCTCTGTCAACGTCTCTCTCTTTCCTCTTCCTCGCACTCTCCTTCTCCAATCTCTACTGAATCGATTCAGTGCCAGCGACAAAGCGACTTAGTCATATCCGTTCGCTTCCTACCAGAATTTACTTCCAAGCTAGTGAACATGTTCGCTCATTTGATAATATACGGACGTTCATGGAAAAAGAGTGTGATTTATCTAGTATTAGAGGAGGAAAATACTGTCTGGTATTGAAAAAATTCTCTGTGAAAAATCCAAACTACTGTATAACAAAGAGGCTGCTTTACATCCGTTAATCATTTTACAAGAATCATTTATGAGAATAATGTCTTACAAAACGAGATATGATCACTCTGCACCAATTTTCAAAGAGCTCAGAATACTGCCTATCAGGAACTTATATATTTATAAAACCCTAAAGCGGTTTTTTGATAGGATTGGTGAAGTGCAGCTGATTAATATGCGCAGGGTTAGGAGGAATCAACAAAATGTGCAAGTCTCTAAGCCCAACCTTACAATTTTCAAAAAATTCTTCAATTTTTTAGCACCAACGTTTTTTAATAGACTTCCTGTGGACATAAAAAGGTGTAGGCAGAGGACAACTTTCTGCAGATTATTACATAGCCATCTAATACATGAAGATGTTTCCGGTTATTATGAGAATATTGTTTAAACTGCAGGCCTTCACTTTATTTAGCACTTTTTTACAACTGGTAAGCTCGACATTTTTTTTTTGTTTTGGTTTGTAATGTTATTGTTCATAGTGTGATATTTTTAGTATTTTAATAATGTTAAACTGATACTGAAGTTCTTTTTCCTTTTTTTCTTGTCTTTTTAGTTTTTTCTACTCTTTCTTAATTTGCTTTGTAAACTGTAACACTTCTTTTTCATTTTAAGTAGTTTTTTTCTGCCCAAACAGGTTTTTGTAACCTTTGAGATTATTTTCCATGTATATTTGATTTTTGGTAATGCTCTTCAGGGTATGATTGTGTTTTTTAGTTATATGGTAATTTTTTCAGTGACTATGGTAATTTCATACTCTGTATATATTGTATTAATGGAAAATAAATTGGTTTGATTTGATTTGAAAGAGTCCAGTCACTATACAACTTACATTGGTGATTGTGGAATATTTTGTAGTTCTGATTTTTCTATATCATGTTGTTTTGATACATAAAAGAAGTCCAGAACCGATATTTTCATACAAAATTTCCATAAATAATCAAATAAAAATCACAACTACAACATAATCATACTTCGCAAGCACACTCCCTTTTTCATGTCTATACTGACAGGACTGAAAGTTAATGGGTAAAGCCTTATAATGGTGAAGAATAAAAACCTCATAGCAGTATTGCGAAACTAATTTCTCTCAACGTTCTGCTGGGCTCAACTACAGTAGTTTGTATCAAAACAACGGTTTTAGTGCAGCAAGACAGAGGTAAGTGTACAGGTGTGAACAGAATGAGTAAGTCGCGGAGGAATCACTCCTCTATAATTTGGGTAGAACATTCTTATAACAGCACATAGTACATCTGTTATGGGCACATATCACATCTGTTATGAATGTTATCTATCACAGTGTGAAGGTAGAGAGATAAATGTTATTTATCACAGTGTAAAGGTAGATAGATAAATGTTATCTATCACAGTGTAAAGGTAGATAGATAAATGTTATATATCACAGTGTCAAGGTAGATGGATAACAGTGTATCACAAATGTACATTTCTGAGAAAAAGTTTACGTTAACAAGTGTTACTAACCTATACAGTCCACTCAAGAAGCCATGCTCCAAAGGAGAGTACAGTAGAACTCCACTTACTATCAATGGCTAGCACCATAGTCACCTCTAATACATGGCCCCGGCCTACGATATTGCAAAGTCGCAGTGTAGGCCTAGAATCTAATACATGATTGGTGAAAAAGATCTACTGGTATTTTTTAAAATCTTTTTCACCAATCATATATAAGATTCTAGGCCTACACTGAGACGTTGCAATATCGTAGGCCGGGGCCTTGTATTAGAGGTGGCTATGCTAGCACACGTTCCCAGTTTATCCAACTGTAACCCAGACTATAGCCTGGGACCAGGACTGGGGTTCTGAGATTCGACTCTACCCTACAGCCCTGTAGCTATAATGACCGAACATTACTCCCAACTGTTGCAATAGAAATGTCCAGTCAGATGAATTTTCGTAGCTGTTCACGTATTTGACCGAATAGGGAAAATATGTTCTATATCATACAATAAAGGGTGCCAATAGAATGAAAGGAGCGATTTATTGATCCCTGAAGCGGTTCATGAATGAACAGCTGCAAGGGAGATTAGAACCATTTAGGTTTGTGTACTTGACAAGATTTATGAGTACATGAATAATCACGCTATTATTTTGATGTTATAATTATCATGATTAACAATTATAATAATACACTTCACTCAAATTGCTAAAAATAATTATTATAATAATATATTCTCCATTTATAATGTTAACATTAATGAGTATGCTCTGGACAGAAACTATCCATGTTCCATGTAATATCAATCAAGTTGATGAATTCTTTCCTTTAAATGAGTAGGATGCATCATAGCTAATTTCATCTATTTTTTCATCGATATTTCAGACGTCTTTCATTGAATATTAGTCTTGAAACGGATACTTCCTGGGAATTCCCAGTAGGTGTTGTGAACTGATTTAGATTAAGGAATCGTATATCATAGCAAGAGGTTTATATCTGTGATTGTAGATAATGGTGAACAAGTTAACTAGAATCACACAACAAGGTATAAGGAAACTCTCTGCTGGTTGTGTAATGTAATCAGTGATTCTAAACTGCTACAATGTGATTTTACTGCTAAACAGTTTGTATCTGTGATTGTATATAATGGTGGGGAACGTAACTGGAACTACACAAGAAGTTATAAGAATAGAATGAAAGAATATTTAATCTGTGTTTGTTCCCTTGAAGCATACAAAGAGCTTGGTATACAATCAATATATTAATTACAGAATCGATGTGGATTGTGAACTTTAAAAGCAAAAGTATATCACTGCCAATTTAAATTGAAAAGTAATATGCTAAACAATTCAGAAAGTTTGTTAAGTTTAAATGTTTATAAAAGTTTATTGATAATTTAAAACACTTTAAATCATTCACAAATCACCTATACTTCAAATAACTGGAAAAGTACAAGTAAATTTTATCTAATTTGGTGGCTGGGCCGATACACAATATATTTCTGTAGTTTTCCTCAGTCCCATCACCCTCTTGAAGATATTCAGCCAATAACGTCCTCCTGCGATGTTCAAACTTAGGGCATCCGAAAATAGCGTGAAAGAGATTATTGTCAGCTTGTTGGTTACACAATGTGCATATTTCCTCACTTGAAGATATCACTATGCATCCCTTATGGTAGATTGTAGAGTGATTTGGTTTGGCTAATCTCAGTTGACTGATGAGGCGCATTTTCTATATATTTCTCCAGTTTCATTGCAGCTCTCCTGTGCCTAGACTGCTTATATGCTGGGAAAGTCCATTGTCGCGTGAATTACGCAAGACGTTATAAGCAGAGACAAAAAATATGCATGGTATATCCCATGATATAGGACGTTTATGTTCCAATTTTTACTGTGAACTCAGGCCCATAGTCCTAGTAGTTGTTTTTTGTGAAGCTATGTGACACTGGTAGTCTCTCATACTGTGCCGCTCTTACACTCTCACCTCAACAAACCAGTAATAATAAACAGTAGTCGACAGGCTTGAGACGGTGAAATTTGGAACATGAACTACCTATACCTATCTTCTTATGCTATCTTTTCTACATGGTATAAGGAAACTCTTCTCAGTTTGTGTAATGTAATCAGTGATTCTGAACTACTAAATCCTTCTGCTACACTATTAACCCAGAAATACTGCTTTTCAAAGCTGCATAATCCATCCTCATTTCGGTGATTTGCAAAACTCGTTGTTAGCTCTTAAAATTTTCATAGACGTCAAGTAGTGAGGCGGCTGGCGAGACTGAAAAATATAATGACCGAGAGCCAATAGAAACGGGGTAAAGGTGTAGCGATAGGCAGAGATCCACTGTGAACAGTCAGTAACCCTGATGGATAAGATAGATCCTTGCCGTTCAACCAATGCTGACAGGGTTCTAGGGTGGAGATTCACTTTGAACGGTCAGAGCTCCTTATGTATAACTTCAATGTTTTTCGTTCAACCAATATTGACAAGGTTCTAGGGCAGAGTTCTACTTCATAGTGTCAGAGTTCCTCATGGATAACTTTGGGGCTTCCCGTTCAACCAATGCTGACAGATTGAGGTGGTCAGGTGGGGCAAGCACTACCTTTCTCAGGTTGTGCGGCGGGATGTGAAAGAAAATGATGAAGGCAGTGTTTATGCTTGGCAAAATGCCATGGCTTCAACTCGAGTGAGTTGCAAGCCATACTTCGACGTCAGCTCTTCTGCTCCTCTACTTTTCTCCTGGCTCCCCCATTTTTAACTCTTCATTCTCTGCACTCACCCTCATTCGCTAGCACTCAGCTGCTGCCTTTTCATTCACCCACTCACTCTCTCTCTCTCACTCACTCATTCACTCTCTCTTTCTCTCTCCTGCCCAGAGACAAAGGAATCTCTCCACTATTCCCCTATTGACATAGTCTTCGTATCGGATTCGCCTTTCTAGACGTAGCTCGCTTTTCTCCTCCTAGTTTTATTCGAGGTTGATTTTCAAAGAACACAGCTCGGCTACTTCAATTTTTGTATTTCAGTTATACAGCGGACCCACATGCACTGTTATTTCAATATCTCTCTCAACACAGCTTTTTATTTCTACGATACACAGCGTTCTTTGCATCAATACATAACAGTTTCCCCTTTTGGGAATTGATTTTTTCGAACATTTGTTCTAAGAAGCCATCTATTTTAGTATGAATGGATTTGTTCCTCTATAATTAATATTGATCTATTCTCGGACATAGGGCTACTATAATAATTACTATCATTGAAATTGAATTTCAATGAAAATTTGTGTGTAAGTTTTGTGAATTTTTGGCTTCAAAATTCTCTGAACTATCTTAATTCATTCAATGCGTGGTAATAATATTTGAGTGTAAATATAATAGCTACCTCTAATACAGAGGTGTATTACAGGTGCCTATGGTAATATTCGATTATAATCTAGTGTTTTAATCCTTCTGAATTCAAAATTCTCACTCATATATCTTTTTGGAAAAAATTGTACTTAAATTTTCAGCAGTTATTCACTATCAAAATTTGGTAACAGAGTTGTTTTGGGCGATGCCTGTTATTATTTCCCAATCATATTTATATAATATGTAATTGTAACCACAAATAAATAAAATCATCAAGAACCCTTTTATATTTTATTTTATACTCCATATTCAACGTTTCAATCTTTTCTATTTGTTATCGATCCACAATCTTTTTCAATGGAACGAGTTAGAGAGTTCTATTGTGATAAATTAAGTCAGTCAAGTAAATAAATTGAGCAGCCGGCCAGGTTAGTCGACACGACTAAGACTAAGACGTTGTACCCATCAGTCTGCTAGCGCCTACTTGGTCGGGGGTTCAAGACCTGCTGGTATAGTGAGGTTCACGTTATAATGACAGTATTTGATCAACTTTGGTTTTGCTATCCTTGTCTATCATTCGACAAAGCCGGTGTTACTATCCTTTTCTAGGTCCACAACGATGCCAATTAAGTTTTTGACAGTGTAGAAATATAATTAACCAATGGAGAGAATCGGCATCGCTATTCTTCTATCTTCATCCACTGCCATTATAACCTGGACCTCACTATAGGCATGAACGTTGGATTTAACATGAAAATCACTCAAGCACTCTCCATTATCCACACACAAGTTGAGAGTTAATGTGGGCATCATCCGAAATAAAATAGAAAGATATGGACTGCTTGAAGACAACCACAGGAAATCAATACTTCACTCCAAATTCAAAGTTGGTAGAAGTTGTTGAGAAATAGACAGTTTTTTATAATAGATTTTTAATTGATTTACATCATCATCAGAATACGTGGCACTGATAGTTACTCCTTTCACTACCCATTAGGAATAATGTGGAATGAGAGTTGATGTTTAATTTTCGGTTCAAGATCTTCAACTGCATACTGAATATTATTATTCATTTCCAGGCTAGGTCTGAAACTGATATTTTATGCTTTGAAGACAAGGTTAAACCCTCGTCTTCAATACATAAAATATCAGTGACCTGATTTTTATTTTCTGAAAAAAATTTCAAGGCTAATATTGGCATCAAAGTAGTAGACTGGAATACGAGAAAAAATATGATAATCAGAAATGAATAATATTCCTTCATTATCATTCAATCGTATGAATGATAATGAAGGAATATTATTCATTTTTTATTATCATATTTTTTCTCGTATTCCAGTCTACTACTTCTACCGATGTTACTACAAAAATGATCACTTTGCTAAGATTTTAGAGAGTTTTATAAGATCGATATGCCTTATGTAGAATGTTTTACGATATATCTAAATTAACATTTCCCATTTAATCAATTCTCCCATTCATCAATGAATTGTGCGAGATTTGCCTTGTGTAAGGCCTAGTCGTTGCATGGATAACAAAAAAAACTCAGATTGGAAAAATCAATGCTTTCAATAATTAATCACGAATGAAAATAATTCAATCAACTTAAAACCTCATAAAACCTGATCAATAACTCGAATTAAAAACGTATATCTCCTCATTTATAATATCTACGAACAAAACGTTGTTCTCACTTGCAGTATCTTCTCATTCATTATACATGTATCTATGAACGAAACGTTCCAGTAGGTAAAATCACACACAGGTTTATTTGGGGAAGAGAATTCCCAGTTTACGATGTGAGCTAAATGCGAGTGGATAGGAATTTGATACAACGAATGATGTTGGCGTGTGAGTGTTCTATTCCCTCCTGGTTTAGTTTTCTACTCAACCCGCCACTGCTTGCGTCAGCACACAGCACAGAGCCACGGCCGTATTGATCTGACCACCCTGGAGGCTTATCTCTGAATATTCCTCGCTTTGTTATCCAAGATTATCAATTTTAATCAACTGCTATTAATACCAGCAATCTCACCTCCATTCCGCTTGTCAAACAATTGCCTCTAGACATCTTGATGGAAAGTGCTATCACATCATGTATTTTGATACTCATGAAGATTATGTATCATTAATTATTACTACGTTAAAAGCAAATGAGCATCAACATGATCCTAGTGAATATCGGAAGTGATAACCTGACTTGTGGAAGCGATGAAGTGGTTGAAAGATCACATTTCGAAGTCTAAGGGCCATATGCTAACACTACGTTCAACTCTAAACCATGTTTACTGGTAGATATGGTTGCATTTATCAGCATGTGTTTCATACGGGGTTTAAATGAACGGCTGACATTTCTCCGTAGATACCAGGTATCTGAATACGGAGATTCCACTAAAGTGGAGATTCTATTTCACAACCTAATGGTGATATGGTATCTCTTGTAATAGATCTCTTAATGGATTTGCTGAATCGTTCAATCGTAGTTACATAAAAAGTCCAGTATTAAAATTATGTTTTACTAGTATTTAATTTGTGGGATTGAATAGTTTTAATAATACGATTGATAATTCTAACAAACAACGTTCTCAATATTCTCCTCTTTATAAATGGATAGGAAGCGTCTCGTATCATCAATAGCAACATTTAGATGGAATTTAGGTTGAAGAAATGCAGTTTAAATGAAATATTATCACACTATTATGTTGTTTCGAACACCGACATGCAGTCCTTTTGGAAATGGGTACCTGAAAGAAGGCCAGGACTGACTGGACTACTTATATCTTCTACTACTGGATTACATATAATTATATTAAACATTAATATTAAAAAAATAATATCCAATCAACAATCCATCAAATACCCTGGAGACTCCTGCATCTGACATAAATATTGGAAACTTACTTTATTTTCATAAATAATTGACTGCATATCGGCTTTTAAATCAAGAAAATAGTGTTCCAATACATTCGGAATGGATAAAGAAACCATAATATTCGATTTTAATGGGTTCCTGAAAATAGGCCAAAACTGACTGGACTTACTGCAGTCAGCAAGTGAACAACATCGTTCATTTTCATAAATAATTGACTGAATATAGGCGTTTTAATACAAAATGGGGTTTCAATACGAAAGGATCAAGAGACCGTCATCTTGAATTACTATTATTAATTCGGGGTGACCAAAGAACTCAGGAAAATGTACACTCTCCGAGTTTGAGGTTATTGAATGGTTGATTGGGGAAACTTGAACTAGAGTAATGGTATTTCCAAGAGTCGTATTGAATTCGAGAAAGGACTTTAATAAGTTTAATTAATTCATAAACAAAATTCCAGTTTTCTCTAATAGTGTGAATCAGTAGGTAAATACTAATAGCTTCATAGATCAACTGGAAATGAAAGTAGAATGATGGTATTTCTGAGAGTGGAATTGAATTTGAGAAAGATCTTGCTATAAACTCATCAACAATAGGTCCTATTCTAGTTTTCTCTAAAATATCGAATTACAGAATAAAACGACTGACCATTAGATCGATTTGAGCAGAGCAATGACTTAAGCGTTGTATATAATGTTTGAATTGCATTTCAGTTATGAAGTTGTTCATTCATCAGAACAGGATTTCAGATTTCTCGCATAGTGTGAATTGTTTACCACTTATACATCGAGTATAAGTGGGTGAGTATCGAATAAATTTGAATAGATCGACTGACCATCGGATCGATTTGAGCGTTGAGAGCGACGCCATTGGCCTCGGACTGAGCCAATTGCGTTTCGAGCGCTTTGTCGACGTGATTGGCGGCCGAACTGCTGGCCGCTCCGTTGTGCGGTTTCGTCGCGTCCAACAGCACTTTGAGCGACGCTATCGCATGCAGCTGCGTCGCCTTCTCGTCCACTTTACCTGTCGATCAACACAAAAACAAGCAATCATTTCAGTTCATTCAAATCACACAGAATTATATCTTATGGATCAGTTAAATCTACAGTAGCAATTATTGTATCAATTGTTACTTGTTTAGGCTCGCTTTCTCCAAAGTTTTTTCTTGACTATTAAACTCGTTTAATCAATGTATGCTTGCATTTATTATAATCTGTTCCAATTGAGTCAGTGTATGATTTGAACTAGAGTTTGAGTTCAACTTTATTGGAGAAAGCATAAGCAGATATCACATGGTGTAGGGCGTTCATGTTTCAAATTTCAAGCCGGTTTCTTTAACTGAAGCTGATTACTGCCAACTACTGCCGATTACTACTGTTCTGGCCAGGTGAGAGAATAAGAACGGCACAGTATAAGAGGGAGTATATATGAGTTCATGTTCCAAATTTTAATCCGATTTTTGTTATCTCGAGCCGATTACTATTTAGTTAATGTTATTTATATATAATAATGAAGTGTGTTAATTACTGTCAATCAGGTGAGAGTGTAAGAACGGCACAGAATGAGAGACATATCATCTTCATATAGCTTCACGAAAAAAGCTACATGGACTGTCAGGTTGGGTGAAATTTGGAATATAACGCCCTATACCACGAGGTATCTACTTATGCTACTATGATGATATTTTTCAATCACGTTACATGGACGACTCATTCTGTAGATCAATGATCTTGAAACTTAAGTTGACAACTGAGATTTCAATAAATCTGATTTCAGCAATCTGTTGTTAATTTCTTAGGAAGCACAGCAAAAATTAATTCAAATTACATTTAATTGACAACTTATTGGAAAAAAAATATTTGTGAAGAACTCTAGTGTAATCGTGGCTTTGGATAATGCCTAACATAATTATTATCATAGTTCTAAATTAAATCAAATGACAACAGGGAGTACGTGGAGAATAATAATCAGATATTATCTGCATGTTTCTGTCGACACCAAATTTAAATTCGAATGCATGCGCAAATCGCTTATATGATTCTACAAACCTTTCGAGGAAAACAACTCTGTAATGTGGCCTGATAGAGAGATAAATAAGGTTTTTTTGTGAAGCCCGCAATTAATGCTCAATAAGGGGTGATCAGCAAAAATATATTGATATTTTTTCAATTTTGATGTACATTTTATGTAAGCGGGTTTTGAAAACAATTGAGTTGATTTAAAAAAAAATCGG
This sequence comes from Nilaparvata lugens, assembly GCF_014356525.2. Classification (NCBI taxonomy): domain Eukaryota; kingdom Metazoa; phylum Arthropoda; class Insecta; order Hemiptera; family Delphacidae; genus Nilaparvata; species Nilaparvata lugens. Next base: position 82,352,841 of record NC_052505.1, on the reverse strand, counting down.
ATTAGCTTTTGACTTGAATTATGGAATATTTGGAAGTGTTTATCTACGAGATTGGTCTCATGACCACATACTCAGTACCACAAAGGTACCTCGTACCCAAAGTTAGTAGACAGATGTTAGTCAGTACCTCTAGTTTGCTTCTACAATGCAAACATTTTTCAAGAAATGGTTTATTCCAAATAACCCTAATTCATGCTATCTTCAAGCGAGTGTTTTAGGATACGATTTTTATACTCGATGTGGAGCTATTGTATTGGAGTTGAAAAGTGAACCATTGGTTGAATATTGTTCTTACATTAGAATGGTTTAATTATAGTTCTACACTTTCACAAATGGATTTACATCCATGAATATAATCTCTTTGATACAGAGGTTCAAAGTGTCTTTCTTTTCGTCAATTCATTTGTGATGAAGAAGCTCTTAGATCTATCCCAAAGTTTGTTTTTGTTCATTGTTATAGTTTTCTTGTATATGCAACCTTTTCTTCCTGAATAATGCCTTCACTCTCTGAATAACCTTTTGAAGGGCTATATAAATAACACAGGGTATTATTTTTATACTTGACGTGAGGCGTATTGTATCGAAGGCGTGAATCAATACTCGTATAGCAGAGCAAATAAGTACACAGCTGAGACCATGCGTTATTTTTCTTCAAACAGAGTCTTGTGATTCTTTCTTATCCAACAATATCCAATCTGTTCATTTCCTGTTTTATGAGACCAAAATAACACAGAAAGCAAGTTCAAGACAAGAAGTGATAGGAATTGGGGTAAGAGGAGGAATTTGAAAAAAAAGTAGTTGTGAAGTCTCAAATTTCTTTGCTGTATCATAATCTTATCAATTTTTTGCTTCAATAAAAAATCGAGTTTAACAAGATCTACTTGAGAGATCTATTAACAATCATAAAACTAGTACAATCATTCACGTCATAAGTGTAGTATCTGAGGAAGATGACTAATAAAGATTATTATCAACTCCACAAACAGTTCGTTGCACAAGTGGACCGTAATTTTCCTCACAATTCTCAAAAAAAAAGGGAATAACCTAAGCTTTTCTGAGATGATACATAAAAGGTATGGATTATCTCCACTCTTAGTAGACAGCTTCGAAAGTTCAAAAATCACTTAGAATGAGCATAGGAAAACATTGATACTACATACCAACAAAGCTATAGCAAAGGAATTTTCAGACTTCCAAATTATTTGTTTCGACTCAAAGCTACTTTTTTAACTATGCAAAGCTATGATTCAGGAATTGTATGCGATGATTTTTTTTGCATGCTAGATATACGATAAGCCATCGATGATTAGAATGGACGATTTCTTGGGGAGAATATAGAATGATAAATGGAAGGGAATCCTCAAGAGAGTTCATGATATCTATATATTCAACACGCTTCACCAACATGATTATCATTCTAGTTCCATTCATAGCGGGATAAGAGTATAGAATATAAGTAGCGTACTGCGAGTTTATTTATTTTATTTATCAATTTCGAAAAAAGCAATACATCTTTGAAAACAACAGGCATGATAGCCCAGTACGAGTTCCATTGAATTGCTCAATAATATTTTTCACCTAAACACAAGAAGTCTTCCATTATAATTGTCAGATTGACTCTATTCAACCCAATTATATAGTATTATTTATTTCTCATCAATCGTACAGTAAAAGGTACTTTGTCATCTAACAATCTACAAAAATATCTGAATTTAATTTAAAATTGATAGGCGAATTGGTTTCATTCTTGTTTGCTCATACAAGGCTTTTACTTAATGGAAAGCATTCTTACAAGTCTCGTAATTTTTGTTATCATCATTGATAAAAAGTTTCAATGATTTTTAAAATCAGTTCCTTTCTTCATAGCATTTTAAAAGTTTGAGCATCATAGTTTTATCAATGAAAGAAACTTGAGGAAAATGAGGGAAACTTGATAAATGAACCTTCTCTATTTCCGATTCCAACCCTTCTGAAATTGATGAGCAATTAAGGTCAAGTTCGATCATGTTTGGTCAAGAATTGATTATATTGAGGTCAAGTTCGATGATGTCTTGCAAGTTAGAACTTACACTGTGCATGATGTTTCTAGTCGGATTCTTGTCATTACTAGTCGGAAAAAAATGATAAATGTTACTTAAAATTATTTATATATTTTTTCAAATATAATAGAAGTTCAATATGTAAATGAATAATCAATCAATTCATTAATATGTTGGCCAGTACTTTCTGATTGAACGTAAATTTTCCTTTTTGACAAATACAGTAAATCTCAGTCTGTGTATCATAATCCATCGATGGAATACATCTTGAAATTATCTTGATTGAAATTTTGCAATTAGTAATTATTGTAGAAAATCTGAGTTGGTGGGAGCTATGCGACATTCAAATGTGGTTGATGAAGTTGATAGATAATGTGAAACACGATGTATGACATACCAGACAAGCGAATTGGATGCCTGCCTCAAAATACAACAGCAATCATAGGCTACTTGGAGTTGGTTGTGCGTACTGATGTTCAAGGCTATGATTCATGTTTGTTTGTTATTGACGTATGATATCGAACTTTGATCATGAATAATTAGTGGGAGTACACGCTTCAAACAACAGGAATAAACTCTACACTCATAACATGTAAGCAGAAGCGTTGTTGCACATGCTCTATCCAGAAATGCGATTTCCATGTACTGAAAACAACATCAACAAACACAAGCGCCTACATTTCCATAACAGGGATTTCGCTGGGAAAGTTGATTCAATGTTCGGAATTTGCCCAATAAATTTCGCTAGCCTCTCCAAATAAATCAATCGCTGAGCAAAACAACAAATAGATCTCATTCACTGCCATAAGCCTACTTTCCAACAATCATGATTTTACCCGCAAAATGTCTTACCCGTTTTAGAATCTGCTTTACCTGTAAAAATCAGAATTGTGGTAATTTAGAATCTGTATTGAAACTGCGAATTAAAATAATCAATATGATGAATAATGATTGTGTATGAAAAATGTGAACTTCAAGGACTTATTTTGGTAATCATATTTTGCATTGATAAAATGTTCTGGGAGACCAAACACAACCTGATTATAACAAACTAATAGATAAATGCTTTGTTAGGTAGTTGGTGAAGCTATGAGTTACAAAACCGAATAGAAAGATCATATTATCAATGATTAACTTTGTTGGTGAATCTAGTTATGGGTTATTATACAACCTTCTTCTTTCACAACTTTCTTGCAGACAAGGGGTAGGCTGTTCCTACCTACAATCAGTTTCCATACAATCTTTCCATTATGAGACTTCCTATTTTTAATGTGAGCTACCGAACTTCAAATTTTTAGCGAAACGTCAAACATTGCAAGATGAACTACATATTATTTATCAATGTCACTACCATATAAATTCTCAAGGCTCTCAGCAAAAAAGAAATACTTCTCCAATTATTGCCGACTTGATTCCAGAGCTATTAGTACTGCAGTAAGTAGGTTATATAGGAAATTATAATGAACTGTGAATTTTTTTATATGCATCACTGTCGATAATCATCCGATATATTATGTAGTATCGATCTTGAATCAGTCGGTCGGATACCTCGTCTTAACAATAAAATATCAAGTCTTTAAACTTGAGTCAGTCAATATACTATATGGATTATTTTATTAGTGTCTATATTCAATACCTATTGAGTTCAAACAGAAATATATTCATCTCCATAAGAAATTATATATTTATTCCTGTTGAGAATTAGAAAACGTTTAATCTTTACAAAGAGTTTCAGTAACAATAGAGAATGAATCAATGGGTCATATGAATAAAACCTGAGCACGGAGCATAAGGTTCTGCTCATGAGCATGAGATAGAAACATAAGAATTTGCTCATTTTTATATGAATGTTCTTTACCTTATACTCTTATCCTATGCTCCTGAACTCTGGAGCAAATCTCACGTATTCTAAAGATTTTTCATCAGCTGATTCGACTTACCTGTGGCCTTAATTTGTTTTATAGTGAAAGGTTGGAATGTGCTACTCACGTAACGCTAAATATGCAAGTATAGACACCGCTTGTGTTTGGTCGTCTGTTCTGTTCTCTACATATGAATTGAGTTTCAGGTTAGTTGAGTTCTGAATTTCGAAATAATAGCATGGAAAAATGTCATCTCTTTAATAATCTTCAGCATAATCTTATAATTTCAACAGCCTTCTTATAATTGTCTACACTCTTTCACTTCCAATTCACAGAACTGAGCTATATAATAAGTCATTCCATGTTAGTGCGATTAGATTGTGGAATTCACTGCCAGCTCATATTAGCTGCTCGACAGTCAACGCCGGTTCAGTGCGGCTGTCGTGGCGTGGATCAGGGGGGGAGGGCTTAACTAGTCGTTTTACTCTATGTTCTTTAGAGGTGTGAGTGTAAGTGTGATTGTGTGGGTGTGTGTGTGTGTGAATGTTTTGTGTGAGTGAGATTTTTTCACTATTAAGATTTCTTGCTTTTAGTTTTCTCTTTTTTTTCCTCTTAATCTATTCAATTTGTAGCAAATTGATTATTAGTTTCCATATAAAATTTTAAGTTCAAACAGAAATATATTCATCTCCATATGAAATGATTATATTTATACCTGTCTTTGAGAATTAGAAAACGTTCAATCTTTTGACTCAAGCTGCGTTTACACCAATGTTATTAACAAAATGTTAATAACTCAATCTTTATAGATTCTATTAGATTGAACATAACTCATCATAAACATGATGAACATGATGTTTTTGTCAAGGTCCGTTAAATCTAATAGAATCTATAAAGATTAAGCTATTAATATTTTGTTAATATCTTTGGTGTAAACGCGGCTTAAGAGTTTCAGTAACGATAGAGAATGAATCATTTTTAGTTCCACCAACACTGACTACTTTCTCCTATGACCGTTCTAATTTTTCCTCTTTTTTGTGCTAACAATTGTCCTAAAGTAAGGATATAAATTTTATATCAATTTTCAACACTGGAATGAAGACTTGCAGACGATATAATACTATTGTTATAAATATGAAATATATCACTAATCAATAATGCACAACTGGAGCTTGCCTCTGCATGGGATTAATTGTCAACATTAATTTTTGTTTTGTTCATTCATCATCATTTAAGAACAACCAGTTGTAGGAATAACAATGTTACAAGCAATAATGTCTGTTTGAGATTTCTGGAACACTTTTTTGCTGCACTGAAGTGTACAGTGTTAGATTCAATCAGATAAACATGAGTAGAAGTGAGTGAGCTGCAGTATTTGTACAAAGGTTTCACTTTAGCTCTCTTTTTGCAAGAGCACTTCAGCTGAGAGAGCTGAAAATAATGGTTGTTTTGACTGCGCTTTACTACAGTAGCTGTGTTGTAAGTTAATGCTTCTGGAAACTGTGGGATAAGCAGAAGCTATTCAAAATATTAATGCGATGGAGTCTAGTTAGAGGCAATGGAGGATACCGAGCTCGCCCCTTAAGTGACAGCTGTAAATCTGAGCAGTGTTATTAAGGCTGAATGTTGATGGCTGTTGTTAATGGATAGAGACAAATAGCGTTTTAATTCGAGTTTTTCGTTTCAGCTATCCGTTTCATCCTTCCAAAGCTATAAGGATGAAATACGCCGCTCGGCTATTAGGGCGAAATAGATTGTGACAGATATGAAATTACAACTTTCACTTGAACCCACAGTGCTGTTGAAGTGGAGTTTCTCCTGAGCGAATATGCAAAATAGATAGCTCTTTCATGGAAAAATGATGCTTGGCGAATACATTTTGTAGAGTTATCCTGGAGGACAATCTGCATCGAGAAAACAGCTTCCAGCTGATAGAAAAATACGTGGATTTGGAGAGTACTGAACTATCGTTCCCCTATCTATGATTATTTCTGAGAATAATGAAATCCGTATCATCCTTCTTCAACGAATAGCTGCGTTATTGTTTTCTTCAATCTTGTATTGTGCTTCGTAAGGAATAAAATTCATTATTATTATTAATCCTGCTTTAATTTAAAGGTGAGTGGCATAGATGGAGACATTGTAGATTCATTCATTACAGTGTGAAAACAGGTAAATGGAGAGTTATCAACACCGTTAAATAACAGGGAGTTGATAATGATAACACGATTCGTTAGTGATTGGAGTTAAATCTGCATTGAAACTCTTCAACCAATAGCTCCGTTGGATATTGTTTTCTACAATTTTGTATTGTGATTCTTGAGAAATGAAATTCATTATTATCATTCAATTTATTTTTCAGAAACGTGACTGTGAGTGATAAGTGGTAACTGAATAGAATTGAAATTGATTAAGAATATCCATTAAATTGCAATGAACATGATTCTAATTGAACCTGACTTCGAATTGGGACAGAAGGCTAATCCGTGAAAAGAATGGCTGCTTCAATAGATATCATCACTCACTCTGGAAAGAATTATCCGTTATCACACGATGTGGAGATTCATCCGAATCGTAAAGTGTTATGGAGTTCACTAACGTCAGGACAATTGTTAAAACAATTGTTAGATTAGACAATTGTTTAAACAATTGTGTTTAACATGTATGTACAAGTTAGACAAACTCTTTCAACCTGTGTGTACACACCAGTGCACAACACAATCTTGTCCTGTAGTTAGTGGCGATCATTAGATATTTCCATATCCTAAATATCAATGTAATTCGTTTTCAGAGAATTCATGTTCGTATGAACACTATGCTGCAAAAACGTAACAAATATTCAACTACTCATGAGACAACTATTTGAGTGAATTATCTCATGTAGATCAATTTGTTCTCCTTAATGGACGGCAGAATGCAATTACACACAATATGAGCTTAGCAAGCTGAGCTCACCATGTGTGGAACTGTCTATCCCTGTATTGAGAATATTATTGATTAAAAATTCGACTGAGTCACTGTCAATGTTGTGTCAACTGTCAATGAACTGTCAGCTTGAAAATGTGACCTGTGTGGTCAGGAAACCATGGTCCTGTACCAAATATGAACCGGTAGAACAATATATTTATGTTTTATTTCATTATTCTTGATTAGTCTAGATGCAGTCATGTCTAGTCTTACAAAAATCCATTTATAGAACCCAACATGCTTGTAAAATCCACTATTTTATTGTCATTGTGTGGTACTGTATAGGCCTATACCCGTGTTGAGGGAATTGTTGATGTAGTAAGGTTTCACAAAATGTCACTCTATCTATCAAATGATACCTAACATGTTTGTAAAAATGTATATCCACGATTTGATTGAAATAAACGCAATCAAAGTCTTTGAAACAAACTTTTTTGTGGACGATCCTCTTCGAGAGTAGTCTAGTCTCACAAAATGTTGCTCTATCTATTAAATGAGACCTAACATGTTTGTGAAAACTCATATCCACGATTTGATTCAAAAGGTCTTTGAAACAAACTCTTTTTGTGGATGATCCTCTTCGAAAGTAGTCTAGTCTCACAGAATGTTGCTATATCTATTAAATGAGACCCAACATGATTATAAAAATGTATATCCACGATTTGATTGAAATAAACTCAATCAAAGTCTTTGAAACAAACTTTTTTGTGGATGATCCTCTTCGAAAGTAGTACAGTCTCGCAAAATGTCGCTCTCTCTATTGAATGATACCCAACATGTTTGTAAAAATGTATATCCACGATTTGATTGATTTAAACTCAATCAAAGTCTTTAAAGCAAACTCTTTTCGTGGACGATTCTCTTCGAGCTGATGATCAGTCTCAGTCTCATACTTGGTGAAGAAATCACAACTTGTTTGATAAAGAGTCTGACACAAGACAAGACATTTGGAAAGGGTATGGAGCGAAACGAAACGCAGTGCCTGGGACAACTTGGAAATGAGCGCATCTGATCCTGACGCATTAAAAGAAACCGGAAAGATGATGAATGAGAAAGTTTTCTTTCACAGTTGCCGCAGCAGAGCCAAGATAGCTCTCGAGGGAATTGGAAACCAGGTTCGCCCAAGAGGATTTTAATCCCGGTACATTTATCAGATGTTTTTCTTTCTCTCTCCTCCGAAGAGATGTGCAATCACAACTGGCAGCGTCCATCCTTCACACTTCGACACCTCAACTCATACTCAACCACGTCATAGGACCGCAACGCTATTTATCTTATTTCTGCGTTGGGAGGAATGGAGGCATGTTTTCAGCTGTAAAATTGTTCAAGATGCTTTATCATAAATAACGGTCTTAGTTTAGAATAGAAGTGAAATTGAGATTCCACTTGTGCAGATGCTGAATTGTTTATGAAAAGTTATCTTAAGGATGCTTACTTGGAGTATACTATTCGACTCCACTTTACAAAAAAGCACTGAAGATTTATTCATATGGACAGTCGAATTCGGGCTGCATAAATGAGATTTATTAGGATTGTATTTCCTGGAATTATTATTGATAGAATCAGAAATACTGATATAAGACAGGTTATATCGGCTGCTCCTCTGCATGAAATAATTCTAAAAAATAGACTCTCCTTATGAAATCATTTGAATAGAATGTCACTTGAATAAAAAAGCACTGAAGATTTATTCATATTACACACACGGAAAATGGACAGTCGAGTTGAAGCTGCATAAATGAGACTTATTAGGAGTGTATTTCCTGGAGTTATTATTGATAGAATCAGAAATACTGATAAGAGACAGGTTTTATCGGCTGATCTTCTGCATGAAATAGTTCTACAAAATAGACGCACCTTATGAAATTATTTGAATAGAATGCCACTTGAAGTTCAAAAAGATGTAGTTGTGCCAAGGAAGAGATGGGTACCGGAACAGTTTGATTTATAAACCCAATATTTGAAGTGGAGATCATAATGATGATGAAGATGAAGATGCATATCAATGAAGAATGGAATTATAGTATACTGAATATATATACTGATTATATATTATTCAATATTAATAGTGTTGAACTTCTACCACAGCTATCAAGCTATTGAAGTTTTTTTCTTCCATCATGATACTGTTTTCCCTAATAATTACATTGTAAAAACATTTGTAAAACATGTTGTGAATAAAATTTCAGTCTCAGTTTCAAAATTATTGAATGATTACTGTTATTAACATACAATTTGGATGGTGAATACACTCATATTGAATCACCCAACTACCCATAGATACCTCGTTACTTACCAAGATAATATTGTTTTTCTTGATATTTTGATGTGACGCAATGCAATATACTTTAAGGAGAAATGAGATTCAATTTTTTATAGAAATTTATTCGAATGATTTGACGATGCAAATTATTATTCAAAATGTTGACAATGCAAAATGTTGTCTCATGTATCATCATATTGTATAATGATGATAAAGATGTTTCAAATGATGATGATGAATGATGAAAGTAAGTAGACATATACTAGTAGTTCTGTGAACAGTAGACCTCGCGCTCAGTAAGTTACATTGACCTGTTGTTATGTTTTCTCAAAAATTAATAAATAATTTATCAATTAAAAATGTCTAGAATAATCCTAAATAAACATTGAGCTTTCTGTCCTATCGTACCGTGACGTGTCGTCCCGGAATGTGAGTGTGAGCGCTGTTATCAGGTCTGGCTGTAATACAACGTTGATGGAAAGTTACATTTTCAAGATGTTCGATATTTTTGAACGGGCAGTATTTTAGTCAACTGTATACTAACGTTGATGGAAAGATACATTTTCAAGATGTTCAATGTTTTTGAACGGGTAGTATTATAGTCCACTAGACAGCTGATTTATGATGAATAATATTCTATAGTCTAATTTTTACTCTAATATTGGCACATGAAGGAGGTTCCTTTTTCCTTTTATATTATCCTTGAAATGCAAAATTTCCAAAAACCTTGTTTATACGTCGACGCGCAATTTAAGAAGGAACATACCTGTTAAATTTCATGAAAATCTATTACCGCGTTTTGCCGTAAATGCGCAACATATAAACATTAAGAGAAATGCCAAACCGTCGACTTAGACCTCACTTCGCTCGGTCAATTATAGATACTGTCTACTATTGTTGCTCTCATTATATCGGAAATTCAGTTTCTAATGCATTGGTTAACTACTTGTGATGATGACTACAAATTGGTTATGATGTGGACAAGTTTGATTTAATGTTTATATATCATGTTTGATTCATTTTCATGATGTAATCACTCTAGTGACACTAGCATTGCTTACATTTGTGATTATACGAATTTGCTTGTTGTTGTGTTATTTGCAGTGTCAGAGATTCATATTTGGATAGTATATGTTTCTCTAACGATGCCACTTCTGTTGACTGTATTAGGAGAATTATACTCTGCTCCGCCTACATTAATCTTTAGTGATCTCTTGATGGTGTTCTCCTCTTCAGCAGCGTTGCAAATAACTAAGCCATCCCTCATAATCATCTTATTTGTAATGAATTCCCCCCAAAAATACCAACAAATCTTCAGTAAACCAGGAGAAATTATATGGAAATGAAGACCTTGTAAGAATAGGCCTTCCACAAAGACCTGTACCATAGGCTATTGTATTGTATTACATAGATATTCTTGTCAAACAACTTGAAATTTTGTGGAGATTCATTGATTGATTTATTCAATTTTCTTTGCCAGGTCTAAAGAGACCAATGGCCAACACCAAGCTACAGAAATACATTGCAAACTCAAATCACAGAGATAATGAAAAAACAAAAATTAAAAATATGAATAAATTTACTTCCTTCTTTGAGTAGTAGAATTATTAAGTTTTTTGAATGAGGCCAGATACTAATACAAAAAATAAAGACTTTGGTAATATTCACGATAGTCCAGAGGGAAAATTAGAAGACTATAATTAAAATGCACGAAACAAAGAGGAAAAAATATTTTACACTACCTACAGAGCTATAACAAAATAAACCAAAGAGTCTAAAAATTGTATACATGCATCATCAATTTTCAATCCTTGTCTACAGCTACTTCTGTTTATCATCAGTCTGTTGTCGCTCGCCGCCGTCAGCACACTCTGCAAAAGTAGCTACTTCCGACCGCTTACCTTCATTTACGAACATTATTCGTAGATGAGAGAGGAGAGAGGAGAAAAATTTAAGGAGAGGTGACTCTCACTTATCTATATAGATAACGTGACTCTCACTTTCCATAGTAGGAATGGAATGGTTATTTATTCATTTTACAAAATTCACAAATCAAATACATAATCAGAAGAATACCAACAGGCCGTACCCAAACTTTTCTTTTTCCGGAATAAGAGACACATTAAGCAGAAGCAATATTGCAATATAGGAGAATTATTGAAGATTAGGCCACTGGCGGCTCTCCAGGATGTTATAAAAATACAAAGCTGGAAGATCTTTCTGACACATCTGAATTCGAGAAAATCATAAACATTGTAGAAGTAGAGTAGCTCCGAAGACCTGTTCGGGTAGCAAAAAAGATGAGCCATTCAGACACTGAACGCTCGGAATTCAATCACTGAACTCAGTAATGAGCCTTCTTCACTCTTCAAATTGATGACATTTTTGCCCTCCTTGTCTTCTCCAATGCACTTTCGTTTGGAAAGCTTTCACCCACCGCAGTTCACTTTTTCACCTCTCTCCATTACAGTTTAACGGCTACTCGTTCTCATCAGCAGCAGCTCCTCCAACCAGTACAAGTTGTGAAGTTTCACCCCTTGGCTGCTGCCGCTTTTTGCGTTGCCCAGATTACTGGCAAACTGTATGCTAAATTGTGGAGTGGGAGAGCGACCTTAATGTGCTGCCCATTATCCTCCAGGGTTTGGATGCCACCCCCCTCCCCCCACAACAAACACAGTGTCGATTGCATAAAGTGTACCGACTTACCCCTCTTTCAACCCCCACATCGCCCACCCCCCCCCCGAATCAACCAAAAGCACAGACGACTTCGATCCTTTCTACAAACGTCCCCATTTCGGTCGTCGGCGCAAGCTTCCTCCTCCCAACCTCAATATTATCTTGAGATTATGTCCACTTTTCAACCCCTAGCCATCAGGAAAGAGTTCATGCAAACAAAGTTTTGTTCCTTCAGCCCAGTCAACCGTAATACTCTGGTCGAGTAGTATGCCAATTAGCTTCTCTTTTCATAATACGATTGGATTCAATTTTCATGCGTTCTCACGTTTGTTGAATGAAACAAGGTTTTTCCTCCTAGCAAAACTATTATCGATGTCTGCTCCTTCCTGAGCCACTAGGGCTTGACTTGATTCATGATGATTTGATTGTTTGGGAAGAGATGATGTGGTATTTCTCAATAATCAAAAAGTGAGACATTAATGTTGTGGTTTATTGTGTTATAGTTGTATAGTGGTGAAAAAATATTTACAAAAACAAAATATATTTTGTTTAAATATTTTAAAGTTCTTAATAATAAAGAATACCACAAGGTTTTTATATTGTTCTTATTAATTGGTATAGTGGTATAGGGGTATAGTAGCATATTTCACGAAGTGGTAAGTTGCATATATCAAACGGAGTATCAATATTACTGTATCCAGATGGAGTGACTTTTGTCAATGCAATTTCATTAGTGACAATAAAACATTCTTGATTCTTGATTCCAATGCTATAAACTCTTCAAGAGGCATTCTCAAGTTTTAAATCATTCTATATTTACAATTTCACACTTGGAAATTGCTCTTTAAGAGTTGAGACTAGTCGTGTTGTGATAAAGGAAAGTATACGTAGGCTACTTAATATTTCTATTGCTATATATAGTATACGGTACCTTATAGTGGTATTTGATAACATCAATGTATTATTCTTGCAATAAATAATCTTCTTATTTGTGAACAAATATTGAGACCGTGCTATCTTCCAAAACTTTTTCTGTTCAATTGCAAATGAAAATCTCAAACTCTTATCATCAAAAGTGGTTTAGAATCATCTCTCATAATCATCCATCAGCCCAACCCTCAGCAAAGAACATTTGATCTGAGAAAATGTCCTTCAGAAACAGTTACTTATGTTTTGACTGTAAATATTAACCAAGATTGTGACTACTGAAGATGTTACAGGTAGTTATGCTATCAATGTAGTGTACATTATTCAAATGTAGTATGCCTGAACAAGAAGTATACTTTATTCTATATTGTTTGATACAATAATACAATAAGTACATCATCAAAATGATAGGGAGAGGAAAAATAAGGTAACCTTGTGCTATTCCTCTCCCAAATTTAGATAAGGTTACACATAGTCCGAAATGGGTTGTCTTGTAGTTCTCAACTCCACAAAATTATCAGTCCTTAATTATCTTCACAACGTAGATTTTTTTTGAATTTAGATGCTTCAAAACCAAACATAGAAGAAATATTTCACATTCTAATGACTAAATTATGAAATATTCACATATTGAAGATATAATTTTGCAGGACCAAAAAACAAACTTAATATTCTTAAAAAACTGAAGTGAAATTGGTTATGAAATAATGGAAAATTATGTATTGTTTCCAATATTATTGCATCAATTTTCTTATCAGAGAGAAGCTATATTTTGGTGTAGACAATATGATTATTACATCTGAATAGGTACTGTAAATTAGAAGAGAACACTTATTCAATCTTCAATAGATCAGACACAGTATTCATACAGAGCAGTGGATGCAAACATGAAAGCTCATTATTCTTCAAAATGCACGCTGTTAAGGCTTTTTCTCTGGGTATTATTCCCTGATAGATGAGCCTATTTGCTCACTTAATATGATTAGATGATTAGACTATAGATAGAGAAAACATGGGCAGTTGATAGTGTTGATTCCTTTCTGAATTTAATGTATCACATTTGGAGTCAATTACGAGCTAAATATCTCAGTAGAATGTCCGTTACGATAGAAAGTCTCTCAAGAATCACTCCCTTTAGAAATCTTTCTCATTGCGATTTAAAACACAAGGGTCGTTCATCATTAACGAAGGATTAGCTGTCGGAGGCTGACTCATCTTTCTCAATTACTGACAGAAGTTACGTTCTTTAATCTGTTTTTGCAGCTTATGGAACATGAACGAAAAATAACAATTCATCACAAAATATCAATATTTATTTATTTATTTATTCATCACATTGTGTAGAAATACTTAACATTAGGAAAGGCACAACAGGCTCATGCCCAAAACTGTCCCATTTCCAATTTATACTATACTGTCCAAATCAAAATGTTGGTTATGTCACTTTCACTTTTCAAAATACAATTTACACTCTTCAATACTCAGATAAACGAGCAAATTTTGAATCAAATAGATACTATTAGAGTCTGAAATTGAAAAATCTAGAACAGTAACTTAATAATTTTTTAAAAAGTCTAAATTTTGAATGAAACTAGAAATTTTTGAGCTAAAAACTTCACACTTTACAAAAAACTACAGCTGTTGTTTAGTTCAAATATTATTGATCAGAGCTCGATAGTTCTTTTCTCTTTTTAACTCGCAGGATTCAAATATTTATTATTAGAAGACAATCCAAAGTTCAATGCTACATCAACTCTTCATTTTCGTTTGATAATAATGATTATTTATTGATTGGCATGTGAACAAATGCAATTTCTCATTGATTTCCGTCGGTAGAATAAAATATTATACAGAACAATGTCATACATTTTGAAGAGTCAATGTCTTATATCTAAATTTCCCAACCAAATAAAGGAACGTGTTGATTGAATTGGATTTACACAATAAATCAACCTCCACAATAATAATTGATACTCACCAACCAAATACATGAGAGTGTTGAATGAATCGATAAATAACGTAATAAATGAGCATCTACAATGATAACTGAACTCACAAATTTGAAAAATTTCCTCTTCTATTTCACCCAAAGTTCAGATCATATTTGTTTTTCCGGCATTTAAACAGTTCATTAAAACGATTTTCTGTTAGTTATAAGTAATAAATATCAATATTCTAATTTGAATGTCAAGGATTGTGTTTGCTTTCATAGCTCAGCCATATGAAGTGACGGAAAACAAGACTACCTATCAAAATGCAACATGTTACAGTGTTAATTTGAAACAACAGATTTGAATTGTTCGTCCAGCTCTAGTTGATGCAGCAAGTAGTCAAGCTGAAAAAGCCTGCAGTGGATGATGGGTTATCTGCACACGTGAGCTTTCATATTCAAGGGTATCATTGTTAGCTTAGCTATCGTTTATCATAGCATTTCAGAGAGTATCATAGCATTTCAGAGTAGATAACATTTCAACTGCACTAGTCTGACAAGCTAAAAAGATTGCAACGGACTGCGGTACTCGAGTTTTCAAAGTAATGAAGACTTTGCTCGGCTCAGCAAACATATCACGGTAGTTGGCTGTGTGGCTAGCCTGCATTCATGCGCCGCCGACACAGAGAATCATGGAACTCTCAGGTTTCATGAAGCTCAAAACCCACTTTCCAGGTTTCATGAAGCTGCAAGCTACTAACCAACCCCCAGCTGACGTGAGCTCTGTGTGTTGCAAAATTTAAGCAACGTGTTTCCCGCTACAACGTGGATCCGGTGTGAGTGCACCGTATTATACGCGTTATCACACAAAGCACCTCCATGTCTGCGCCGATCTCAAAAGCGTATGATGCTGTCTGAAGCCTATGAATACTGCACGACTTTCCATAATTGAACGCCACGGGATACTGGTGAGTGGAGTTTGGAGATGATCGCTCAAGAGGTCAAAGACAGATTTTTATATCCGCAGAAGTATGGAATCATCATTTTATGGTTATGGAATGGAACGTTAATAAAATATTTCCATACTCACATCAGATTTACTCATTAATTGAGATTTACATGTACATGAATGGCTATACTTCTTATTCAAGAGAGAATGATAGACATTATCAGAGACAATGGTATAACAGCCGAGACCGGTCTTTCTGAGTTTCAATAAAATCTGTGGTTTTTGACAATTTCTTAGTCTTTCTATTTAAAACAATAATGATAGCTCTAGTGTTTCAACTGGAATAATCTATTACTTAATATTCTATACTTGGAAGATACCACAAAAATGTTCATTACAAGTCAAACAATGGAAAAATTAACTGGATATATAGATTACTATCTCTAGTAGATGTGAAGGTATGCAACTAATCTATTCATTCATTCTATTTTCACAAAAAACACATATCGAGAGAGAAAAACTAAAAATACTCTGCACTATTTCTCTCCCAAATTTGAATAACATTAAAAAATCCGAAATAGGATTATGCCTTTTGGGTTTTCACTTTCATAAATTATTACTTTATGGAATATTTATGCTAAGTCTACTCAGCATTTGTCTTTATTCTTCAGGGTTACTTTTAATATGAATAAAAATATGAATCTCACTTCCCTTTTTAATTATTTTGTCACAACATGTTTCGGACATTAATGCCATTTTCAAGTCCAAGAAAATTTTCAAGACTCGAAAATGGCAATAATGTCCAAAACATGTTGTGACAAAATAAATTAAAAGGGTACTAAGATTTATATGTTCTAATCAGCATTTATATGGCACGAATCAGCAATAATTGGTTAAGCTATTTTCCTTGGGGTTATGAACGAACAGGGAATACATCCGCTGTTACTCATAATTATAAGAATAAACGTTTTCAAATACGATCAATATTATAATTTTTTAATGGAGAATGGGATAAAAATGAGCTGTTCTGAGCACAGAGATAATCCATTCATACCTTCATTTGTACACTTATTCATAACAAGATTTAAATTACAAGGTGAGAAAAAAGGAGAGCCCTTAATATTATTGAACTTTCGAATTCAGTAAATAATCAGTTCAGATAAATAATATAGACCGATTATGAAGAGTAATAATTAAAAAACTCATATTTCATCATTATTTTTATGCGATGGGAGAAAGATTTTTTATCGAATTTTTTGAATGAATTTCTATTTTATTTATTTTCAATAATTTTTCTATAAATTCTTAATCATCTTTGAAGGTTATTATCTTATCATGATGAAAATATCCACTATAAATGAAAATGAGATTATATTCAGAAGCAGAAACTACCAAAAATACATTCAAAAAGTCAATTTTTATATAATATTCAATCAATAAAGCTATCAAATAATATTGACCGAACATAGTAAAGTTTTTTCTTTTGTCGGATTTTCTTTTGTCTGTCTGTATGTAACGCGATTACGGCCAAACGCGTTGATAGAATTCGATGAGATTTGGCAGGAATATTCCTTTTTTAACTGCGCGTCGATGTATACACAAGGTTTTTTTTAATTTTTCATTTCAGGGATAATATGAGAAGAAAAGGAAATCCTCTATACTCCGATATCACTATATATATATCATCTACCTTGAAGATAGGATTAATCAGACTATAGAATTATATTATTCATTGCATCCATTACACAGATGTCTGGAGTAGCCGTGTGTATATTTCTGTATGGTTTCAATATTTTATTTTTCAGTCATGGTATTATTATGCCCATCAGTATCAATATTCTCCAATTTAAAAAAAAACAAATTTAATAGGTAATTGAAAATAATTGAATGAACTAAATGATACTGAAGAAATTATAATATTTTTGACTGTGAAGAAATCAATTTTCAAATAGTTGAGAAATATTTTCATCAGATGGAGAGATTATCACGGAACTGGATGAATTATCAAATGGAATACAAATTCAAACGTGAAGTGAGTTTGTTAACATTTCAAACAGCTGATATTAGATACTTGTGGATGCGTGAGGTCTACTGTTCACAGAGATACTAGTAATAATGTATCAGAAATATAAAAAAATCGCAATTGAATATTTTAGAATGGATCTCGTTACAGGATCTTGATTTGCATCGTACCTCCTCATTCCTCGTTGCCATTCACTCAATACTACTCTGTTCTGTTGGAAGTGGCTCAACATTGTCCCGAACCAACAATCAATCAAAAAGGTGTTCACTAAAGACTTGTGAGGTTCCGAGTGGGAAAGTTGCGGATAACTACAACCCTAGACGTGTCACAGACATCATCAATCTTCCTCTCAAAACCAACACTCTCTCAACATGATCAATTCCAAGTTAGGGTGAGTGATAAGTAAAAAGATCCAATTCTTCCCAACGAAGGTCAATAAAATCAATATCGCATTATTAAGAATGAATTATATTCTGCAGTGTTCCCATATTTCATAGAAGAGCAACCTTACAGTGCATATTTAAACTACATTATAAACAAAATTGCAGTATCAATAATATTTTATAGTCATAAAACACAAAGTGTTGTAAGAAACGTCAAGTTTTTTCTCATTTTGAATGAAAAAGACTAAGAAATTGTCAAAAACCACAGATTTATTGATACTTAGAAAGACCGGTTTCGGTTATTACACAATTGTCAATCTCTGATAAACTCTGTTTCAGTTATTACACAATTGTCAATCTCTGATAAACAGAGATAAACAGAGTTTATCAGAGACATTACTCAATTGTCAATCTCTGATAAACTCTGTTTCGGTTATTACACTATTGTCAATCTCTGATAAACCGAGTTTATCAGAGATTGACAATTGTGTAATAACCGAAACCGGTCTTTCTAAGTATCAATAAATCTGTGGTTTCTACACAAATGGTTTCGGTTATTACACAATTGTCAAACTCTGATAAACAGAGTTTATCAGAGATATAACTCAATTGTCAATTTCTTATAAACTCTGTTTCGGTTATTACATAATTGTCAATCTCTGATTGAGATTGAACCGAAACTGGTCTTTCTGAGTATCAATAAAACTGTGGTTTCTACACAAATGGTTTTGGTTATTACACAATTGTCAATCTCTGATAAACAGAGATAAACAGAGTTTATCAGATATATTACTCAATTGTCAATCTCTGATAAACTCTTTTTCGGTTATTACACAATTATCAATCTCTGATAAACTCTGATAAACAATTGTGTAATAACCGAAACCGGTCTTTCTAAGTATCAATAAATCTGTAGTTTTTAACAATCTCTTAGACTTTTTTATTTAATATGAATAATATATTCAATATCAACTTCTCAACTACACAAAAAGTTTTTTCTCATTTGTAAATTAAATCCACAAGTGGCAAAAACAACAGAATTCGGATGCATCAAAATCATATAAATTTTGCATTAAGATTAGTATACTGATGATTCTATAGTGAGGTCTACGTTATAACGGCAGTGGAGAAAGATAGGATAACAGAGTAGCCGATTTTCTGCCTTGCCACTGCCTTCTACAGAGGAAAGCTGTACCAGTATATAATATGATATAATATTAACTGTTAATTCTTGTTTAAAATAATCAGTCATGCTTAATTCGTCAAGAAAAAATAATTCTTCAAAGATCAAGAAATAATAGATCTTCACAATTGTTATTGAATATTTTGTTAATTTGATTATAGTCTGATTATATTTCTACACTGTTTAAATGTTTCTACATTGATCTGGCATCGATGTGGAGCTAGAAAAGGATAGCACTATCTGAGTGATGGACAAGGATAGCAACACCAATGTAAATCAAATGTACACGTGTACCTTATAATACTGTAGCTGGACGATAATGTACACTGCAAATGTGTGTCGCCTTTGAGCATACTCTCATGTTAACCATTCTCATATTATAAAGCCTATATTTATTGAACGAGCGAAGTGAGTTCATAGTGATGACTAGAGCCTCAAGTCGTTGTCCGTTTGTGGGCTTTTATCGATGAGTTTTCGTATGTTTGTTCAACGATTATTTTCCATAGCTTTCATCGAACAGCTTTAAGTTCTCAACACATATTTTCTGAGACATTGTACAGATCGGGTTGCTCGCCAACGATATCAACTTATACCTTCCTTCTTTTTGAGGATACAACAGGATAACATTGGAAATGAATAAGATAAAAATAATGGTAACCTATTATCAAGCTGACTGCTGATTTATATTTTGGTTGTTATCACACAGACTGTCTGTCCCCCATGCACCGATTTGTGATTTCAGCATTATTTCTTTAATTTTGATTTTGATTTATTCACCCATACTATGAAGAAAACAAAGCATAATATTTCCATAAGGTGTAAACTATGAAGGTCTATGATTCAAAGTTATTATAAAACGTTGAATGCTGTAAATCACCCCGAAGACTTCTGCTACTGCAAATATTGACAACAGGGTGAACAGCTAGATAGAAATTTGATGAGCGCTACTTTACAAAAATTATTTGTTAGCCCGGGCAGAAAAAAAATTAATTAATTGATTGAGTAATTGATTAATAATTAAAAATCAATTAATTAAATTATCTAATTAATATTATTCAAATGATTTTTGTATAGTAGCGTTCATCGAATTTTCATCTAGCTGTTTACCCTATTTGCAGTAGCAGAAGTCTTCGGGGTGTTTTACAGCTTTTAATTAGGGTTTTCGTTTAACAATAATAATTCATCAATTAGCATTTGAACAAATGCAATTTCCAATTTATTTCTATCTGTTTCCATGATCCACTTTTATTATAGTTGTTACAAGTTGTGGATTTTGAAATCAGTACAATATTTCATTAGCGAGCTGTCCAGTCTGGTGCTCAATAGTTTAATCACGGTTAAATTTAATAAACCTACTTGTAACCAGGAGAAAGAGGTATTCCACGTATGACTCAGAAATGCTATGAAGTGCACAGGTCCAAAGCAGTGTCTGGCGCCACCTACCGGCAGAACTGAGAACTTCACCAGTAGGCGTTCGAATCCACCAATCAGATAAGAGTATGGGCAGCTTAAAGGCGTGGCTTGCTGCCATTGGTCCGTTGTTCTCAAGCCATGATTCTGGCGTTCTCTATCATTCCCGCTCGCTCCCTCCTACACGCACACACACTTTATATCTCTTTCTCCCTCCCTCTAATTCTCCCTCTCCACAAGAATAGAGTTAATGACAATTATATTCTCGAGTCCAAGAATTGACTCATTACCCATACAGAGTAACCCATGAAGTTCTACATATAACATTACAAGTCGCGGATTTCAAAATCGAAACAATTTCTCATAATGGAGTTCTCCAGCCCAATCAAAATTCAAGACGAGACAGCTGAAATCAAGTCATATCAATAGTCAGCTGGGCGAGAAAGCTGGAATCGTGTCAAGGCGCATATAGTACAAGCAGTAGGGGTATTCACAATGTTTTTTTTTAGCCAGCTAAAGTGCTATTTGAGTACTCTGGATTGTGAACGCTCCATCTAAAACCATCTGCTATTAGCTAACTGCAGTAGCGATCCAAGCGGATAATTTGTTCAACTTAAAGTTAGTTTTAAAAAGTAAGATTATAAACATATGGCTGCTGTTTCAACAGAGATAGCTAGAGTTAGCGGACTCAAACCTGTGCTATCTGCTATCTCGTCTGCTAATTTTTTTCTAACGTACCACTATAGCAGTGAGTTAACACAGAGTTAGCGAATAGTTCGACTCAGCCAGCTAACTCCAACATTGTGAATACCCCTAGTGTGTGTGATAACACTCCAAAAGAAAATTAATAGTCAGCTGGATGATACGTCACTACCATTTTTTTCTTATGCACTTTCAATCCTGTTATATCCCCAGAAAGGTCGAAGGAGCTAGTGAATCTCGTTAGAATACGAACTTGATCTGTATAATGGCTCCACGAATTCGTTTTGAAAATTTATAGTTGATTAATTAAATCAATCAAGCATATTAGTCGAACATTAAACTCACAAAGGAACAACGAATCTAGACATCAGTGAAACTCACTAAGCTCCTTGAATTAAATTTTAATTTAGAGGTGTTTGCTCTTGAAATATAGTCATCCTTACAACGGGAGTAGCAGGTGCATAATTCAATAATTATTTCACTTTGAATATGAAATCATTTTTTCTCAATTGAAAAACATTCAAAGCAAATTTACCACGAGCAGACATTTTCATTTTCAAGTTGTATCATAGTAGTGAACAATGATGTCTCAAGATTCAATTTGTGTATGGACATGTTGCTTCTGTAATATAAGTCCCTGCAATAGTACAAGCTTAGCTTAATCTCCTTTTTCAAATTATGATATATCTATTACTAAAATCATTGTGATAATTGTATTGATAAATGGATGATTGATAGTGAAGCAACAAAAAAAAAAAAAACGTCTGTACTGCTCGGCTTCCAAAATCCAACTCAACTGCTGCTTCTATGTACGAATGCAATTCACCATCTTGAGAAGATAATATAATATAATATTCTGATTGGATAGCTGAAAGAATTCGCTCATTGAGGTACTACCACGAATCTATATAAATAAAAATCTGGTGTGGCGCACTCACACAACTTTCCTTGCCGTTATGAAAATTGATCACCTGACGCTAGTGTTCACGCGCATCTCAAGTCTACTTATAAATAGAGATCTGAGCCAGCTGGTGACAGGACAATAACGCTGGAGACATACGAGGTCTGCTATCTCTTCATAGTGAATCATTTAATAGAATCAACAGTTTGCAATTGGATAATCACATTTTCTCGATTTTCGAGATTATTTTTAATTTTAGGTGAAAATGTTACTGAACATTAATTGTAGAGATTCTAATGCTCAATCTCTTCCACTCGAAATTGTTTGTTTAATTATCGTACCTGAGGCCTGATAATTGGGAATCTAAAATCAAACTTTGCATAGATGGGGTGGAGCTCCCGGAATTTTTACAGATATGGGACTTGTGGCAGTTGATAGAGCTTATCAATGACTATTTTAGGTATGAATTTGATCAAAACCGTTTTTGAGAAAATTGCGAGAACCCCTGTTCTTGACAACATTGTCGCCATTTTAGCCGCCATCTTGAATTGCATTTGATCGAAATTGTTCGTGTCAGATCCTTATAGGGGAAGGACCTAAAGTTCCAAATTTCAAGTCATTCCGTTAATTGGGAGATGAGATATCGTGTACACAGACACACATACACTCATACATACACACACACACACACACACACACACACACACACAGACACACACACACATACAGACAAATACCCAAAAACCACATTTTTGGACTCAGGGGACCTTGAAACGTATAGAAATTTAGAAATTGGGGTACCTTAATTTTTTTCGGAAAGCAATACTTCCCTCACCTAATAGGGCAAGGAAAGTAAATCGAGCCTCAAATTTTGACATGCAATAACTTTTTTATGTGTGCACCGAATTTGATGATTTTTTTCCAGTTGTGTTCGTTATGTTCAGGACCAGGTTCATGGCCTATCAAATTTATAATCCGACTTCAGGACTCTTTCTCACGGTCCTTCAAAGTTTACATGTAATCCTTATGGGAGAAGATTTGTGAACTGGCCACACACAGAAATAAAAATCAGCTGTTACAATCATTACGTCATACAACAGTCGTCGGTAGATAGTAGACAAGAGTGTGTGCTGCTCCATAACCGCTCATGTATTCTAAACGCACTGACTAAAAACAAAATATTTCTGTGTGTAACCATCCAGCAGTGTGGCCTCAGGTTAAATACTCTGAAGACATTGATTTGTTTCGATGCTCTCCACGGTGTTCAGAATTGATTGTATTTCAGTAAATTATTTATTTTGCAGTTGAAAAATTATCTATATAAATGAAATGTCGCATCGCGCCTCCTCAGGTGTGCATCCAGCTAAAGTTTGTCATGAGATACATTAAACTATTCAGCGGCACGAAGTTCGTCGGGCCAGCTAGTATCTTATAAATTAAGAAAATAGAATAATATATTCTGATTGAATACCTAAAAGAATTCGCCCATTAGTTTGATTGATGACGTCATTGACGTCATGGATGTGGTCTAAATTTTTATCACAATTTTTTTTTTTTTTTTTTTTTTTAGATTACGTCCTAAAGACTCCAGTCATGGAGTATAAGACAAGTCATGTTATTACATAATAATTCTAACACTAAGTAGTTCAACCTAGTTTAGGTTTGAAAGGAATTCTTGTACACTATAAAAAGCTCTATCAACTAAATATTTTTTAATTTGTTTTTTGAAAATCTTCAAATCATCATTACTTTTCAAGATTTGAGGTAGCTTGTTATAAAATTTCCTACCAATATAATCTGGTTTTTGTTCAAATAACCTACTATTGTGACCCATTATATGATAATCTGCTCTGTTTCGCGTATTATACTCATGAACATCTGAATTCTGGATCACACACTCGTTTTCACATGCATTACAACTTCAAATACATACAAAGATGGCACAGTTAATAGACCAAGCTTTTTAAATAAAGGCCTACAAGAGTCTAACCTATTCACTTTCTCTATACATCTGAGTGCCTTCTTTTGAATCTTAAACACCCTGTCCATATTTTGTTGAGATGAATTACCCCATACTAAAATATCATACCTAATATGAGATAGTATAAGTCCATGGTAAGCAGTTAACAGTAGTTTTTTATCATTCAGCCTAGCAAGCTGCCGCAGGACAAATACCCCAGATGATATCTTATTACTTATATCTAAATACTCGGAAACGATCAAGTCATCACTATCAACACAACTATCGCGTAGCTGGAGATAGTCAACAATATTTGTTCAAACAATTCAGACCACAAGTAAATGACGCCATCAATCAAACTAATCTTGAGACAATTTAGAAGAAGTAGACTGGAGTGTGCCAGTCGTACGTAACACTCGATCAATCCATTTCCGAAATGGTTCGGTTTTGATCGTGCCATGATTAATAGCAGCAATGGTTCAAACAGCAGTGCTATGACAAATGAGGGTGTTTCGCTGCGTGTCATGAGATGTAGGAAATGGAGGATGCGGTCCCTGTCGCCCTGGGAGAACAGAAACACAACTGATTGAACGACGCTGCTCATTGCGCCTTCCTGTGTGTAAGGGACGGACTCAGACAGGTGATTGGTGAGCGGTTCTGCGGGGAGTGTGGGAAGACACCCGAATATGGGATGCTCGCCCGTCATTGTTTGGCCAGCACCTCCCAAATCAAATTTGTCAACGGAAATAAGTCCCTCCTTGGCTATTCTCTCGCCTAAATCAGATAGCCGGCTCCAACTCATAAGCCTCCACTCCACAACAAAGGTAACTGAAAACACTGGTTTCATATGATTTTCCATGAATAAACATGAAATTCATAGTGAAGGGACGCTTCAAAATAACTCAAGCAAACAGAGAAGCACACTCAAGTCGGTTATTATTTCCAATTGACAACCATTCTAAAAGTTGGATTCCCACATATCAGTGTTGAACTGAATATAATCATTACTATGGTGAGGTCAACGTTATAATGGTAGTGAAGAAAGATAGGAGAAAAACGTCTCTCCATTTTGCCACTGACTGCGTACACAGCTGTTACTCAATTCATCCCATTAAATTTAATCTAACTAGTAGTTCTGTGAACAGTAGACCTCACGCAGTATTCTCATCCACAAGTACCTGATTGAAACTAAAGACTTTATGGAAATACAGCAATAGACTGGCTTCTCCACACATCTGTGTAATCACTTGTCAGCTGATTTATGATGAATAATTCTATAGTCTGATTTTTACTCTAATATTGGCGTATAAAGGATGCTCCTTTTTCCTTTTATATAATCCTTGAAATGCAAAATTTCCAGAAACCTTGTATATAGGCCTACGTCGACGCGCAATTAAAAAAGGAACATACCTGTCAAATTTCATGAGAATCTATTACCGCGTTTTGCCGTAAATGCGCAACATAATAAACATCAAGAGAAATGCCAAACCGTCGACTTGAATGTTAGACCTCACTTCGCTCGGCCAATAATAATAATCATTCTATTGATAGAATAATCAATTTAATGTCAAATTAATCAAGGAAATATATTTTTTCATAATTTGATTAAAAAATTTGCTTTCATAACAGATCAGATTTTTATTTTTATACAAACCTGAAATGGCGGCTAATTTAAAAAGCTGTGATACAACAATCTGAATCTCAAAACAACAAGATATTAAGTTTTTTGGTAGATATTCTATTCTAATTTCATTTAAAGATAATAGAAAAATAGAAATCTTATTCAAAATGAGTAATTTCAATGGAAATAGTTCTGAAATAACGTTTCAATATTATTTATACCGGTCGCGTAAGTGTGAGTTGAGCCTAGCAGGGATACTGGATACGATTTTAAATGATGTGCATGCAGATAAGCAGAACGTGTGTAGTCTCTATGATTTGCAAATAAAAACAGTTCTATCATAATCGACTACTGAATATTTTATTCTACTCCAATTCAAATAGGTGATTTTATTATTTTTCTTTGTAGGTCACGGCTATTGGAAAATTATCTTCCTAACCGAAAACGTTAAATAACAAAATAAATTACTATTAAATTTTGTAAAACTTTAATGTGAAAAAAACACTCACATTCATTGATGTTGACTTTATTTGACTTTAAAGTTTTACAAAATTTAATAGTAATAATAATAGTGGAAACAAGATGGATAACCAACAACAAAATACATACTTTAATTGGAACCAGAAACTTGAGAAAAACAGTAAGAAGTTGGAGAAAAACATTTACAATAGTTCTAATTCTAGACAAATAGAAGATCACAAGAATATAGTACTGTATAATATAACTTTGAAAGTAGAACAGAGTTCGAAATTCATGTGATTTAATGTGAAATTAGATTCAGCCTAGAATAAAAAATTGAAAATATAGTTGTTATCAAATTAAACGAGTTAGTTGTCAGCTTCTACACTACCAACGCTGTAAACGATTTCCCGATTTCTCAATACAGAATGAACTAGTTCGTTGCAACTGGACGAGAAAATTGTATCATAGAATATCAAATTCTAGACATAATATAATTATAGTTTCTTTTCGTTGAGGAGAACCAAAAAATATGTTTGTATTTTGAGGTAATTCAAGTCATGCAATACTATATTCACTATTCAAAGGTGGGTAGTTAGAGTGATGGAGGGCGAATCTCTTAGAGCAAGCTGTATAGCTAATTTCAAAGAGTTGAAGATTTTCACACTCCAAGGTCTATATTTTGTAGGCTCTTTGTTTAATTGATAGGAATAAAGATAGGTTCCACACAGGAGTGTTGTTCCACTCATACAATACTAGAAAATAGAAAAAACCTCAGAGACGACATTCATTGAACCAGTATATTTGAGAGGGGGGTGAAGAGTGCTGGATTCCTGTTCACAATTGATTGCCAGCACATCTTAAGGCTCTCACAGGTGAGAAGTTTAGAATTAAGGTGAGGGAGGAGCTGTTACAAGTATGTCCTTATCCTGGTGAAGAATTTTTCTGCATTATAAAATGCAAAGATTGACTTGAATATTTTTGACTTTGAGAATCATCGACAAGTCCATATACTTCTCACATAGTTGGGCAATGGGATGATGAATTAATAAAAGAATAAAAATTGTTCTCGAAAAGAATCCTTTACTATTAAAGAAGCAATTTCTGTTTATATGTTTATATGTTTAGATGTTAATCAGTTAATATGTTTATAATATTATATCTGTATGTGACCGGATCTCGAAAACGGCTCTAATGATTCTCACGAAATTTGAAACAAAGTAGGTTTATAATATGAAGATTCCATTGCACTTGGTCTAAACCCTGGGATAACTCGCTGAAGGACATCAAAAGAATAAATGCGTCCTTGGTAAAACAGCTGGAAATTTTGTCGTCTGTCGAATGGAAGAGAGTGAACGAGTGCATGTGTGGAATCATCCAGCTGATCTCACGAGAAGAAAAATTCAGCAAGAAAAACTTATTTTCGTTTTTTTTTCTTTTTTTAGAAAACATGTTTACTCAGAGAGTCCAAAATAGTAACTAGCCTGGATGCTGTTAGTAAAGAATAGTGCATAGTATATTAACAAATATTGTAACAAACATAGTATATCATTCTAAATAGAATTTATAGTATATCTATTTGTAATTGATGATGTATTTGTTTTTTGAAGTGTGGAAGAATTGTTATTTTGATGAGTGATGGTAGCTTAACCTAGATTTTGATTTGGAATGTAGCATAAATTTTAAAAGGGACAGTTTTGGGCATAAGCCTGTTTTGCCCCCTCATATAATTGTAAAAATAATTGTTCAACTGAGAAAATGAATGAATAAATTATAATTTAAATTATAAGTCTTATTGTGTACATTTATAATATATATATATATATATTATATATATATATATATATATATATTCCTATTTATACATTCTTGTTAAACTAAGCTCATGTTATATGATAAATTCTATTTCATTTTTGTTTATTAAGGATTTTTCGGATTATATTTTCGTTGATGTATTCTAGTTTCATTGAAATTGTAATTGTTTTGATTGAAAAAATAA
Source organism: Nilaparvata lugens (assembly GCF_014356525.2). Lineage (NCBI taxonomy): Eukaryota > Metazoa > Arthropoda > Insecta > Hemiptera > Delphacidae > Nilaparvata > Nilaparvata lugens. The sequence continues at coordinate 82,324,587 of NC_052505.1, read as the reverse complement.
ATTCGAATTTGAATAAATAGATATAAATTCAATCTTTCATTACAAATTCTCTATGATTTTACACTCCAGAGCAAAGCTCGGTCCCCCGATATTAAACATTGATAGAATAAGGGTTAATTTTAAACAAAACTGAATATCTAGTGTACAACTCCGCAAAGTACTCTTCCCACAAGAAACACGTGGGAAATTACAATTATTGAGTAGCTTATGAGTGGAGTTGAGTGGCAGTCTAATAATAGAGGGAAATTTCAAAGGAGAGAAGACACTTCAGAATCCACAAATTCAATCAATCCCAGCCTCCCACGGTTTGACGCAAACAGGGCTGTTCATTGTCATGCATCAATAATGGAGGAAAATGGCGAGAGAGAGAATGTGTGAGTGAGTGAGAGAAAGTATGAATGAGAGAGAGAGTGTTAGTGAGTGAGAGTGTGTGTTTAAGAGAGGAAGAACCGCTCTTGAAGTAAACTCAGCACAGTCCAGCAATTCCAGCCAGAACTATCAGAGTATTATTCAGCTGGCATGAGTTCGAACACACAATATTCATTATAATTCATATTGACATCTCTTTCAACTCATAATAATATCTGACATATCAAGAGAGAGTCTGTTTCTACATACGCAGCCGTGAGTTTCAATAATTTTGCATGTTTTGATGTTGAAAAATATTGCAAACAACGTGACAGTTTTCAAAGTTACACATGTTCCGTGCATGCATTAGTGATGAATTTTGGGTGATCTCACATGGAGTAAAGTGAATTAGAATGAGCTTTGATGTAAAGGTGATATAGTACTTTTTTTATCGATACTCAAATACAATGCTCTTCCGAAAAAATATATACAGTATTATCTTGAAAACACTTTACTCACATGGGCTGCTATTTAACAAATTAATAAAAACAATATAAAAATCTTGAAGTACCTTTAAAAAACTTTAAAGTTTTTAAAAAATAAAGAGTACTATCTTTCATCAATTTATCAAGTACTTCTCAAATTGATTTGTTAATGAGGTGAAATAGCTATTTATGTATTAAAAGCGTGATGCGCGACTTTATCGCTCGCGCAAAACAGTTATCACGCGACGCGAAGCGGAGCGCGATAATTTTGCAAGAGCGATAAAGAAGCATTACGCGCGAATTACAACATTTTTTCTACAAATGCACAAACCTTAAATCACTTATATCTGGCGGAGTTTATAATAACTCGTCCACACTGATGTCCATCATGGCTGTAGAATAGGTACAATTGGCCTACCGACTTTTTAGGTTGAGATCTGACCGAGAGTGGTTTGTCTTTTGGCGAGCTGCTTATCATCAGCTGATTACCGAGCGTAAAGAAACTCTTCTGCGCATGTGCGAATGATTTGCGAGCGTATAGAAAATCTACTGCGCTTGCGCAGATGGTTAGCGAGCGAAAAAGTAGATTCTCCTCAGAAATAAGCTGTTTTACGATGATAATTGAGTATGTAAATTCTTTCTATACGGGCAGTTGTAGAAAAAAGTAATTATACAAATATTCTCAAATCCACAAGAATTAGGTTTATTTAAAAACCATACTCGAGTTTCATTGCCTCAAATTTCAAATACTCAGTTTCCACTGAAGATGATGCCAAGTATGGCGTTGAAACTCGAGTATGGTTTTTAAATAAACTTGAACTTTGTGGATTTGAGAATCTGTATAATACTTTTCTTACCTCATCATGGAGAAGTTCAACAGCATTTCAGTGTAAATTTGATTTGTCAATATTAGAGCTGATGATTGTGTCTAAATAGATTTGTATCTGATAGTGTAGTATACAGATAGTATAGTATAGTATAGTATAGTATAGTATAGTATAGTATAGTATAGTACATTTTCTCTTTTCTGTATAGGGCTACTTGTAATATAAATATAAATAGAAATAAATCTCAGTACCCTTTTTGAATTATTTTATCACAACATGTTTCAACATTGATGCCATTTTCAAGTGATATGAAGAAAATAAAAACTTTATTTATTTTATTTTCTCCATATCACTTGAAAATGGCATGAATGTTGAAACATTTTGTGATAAAATAATTCAAAAAAGGGTACTGTTATTTCCATTTATATAGTATACATGTATATAGAACTATGTCTTTATAGATCTCTATCCGATTTTGAAATGATTCTTGGGTGTTTTGAATTGTAAATTGAGTGTGTAATTGAAGAATTTTGAAGTGACACATAATCTAGCTACATTTGGACTGTTGTAAAAATTAGAATTGGCTTATAAGCCTGTGGTACTTTTCTGTAAGTTGTGTAATTCTGAATGTTTTAATGAATCAATCAAACAAATAAAAGCTGGAGTGCTAAAGGTAAATATAATACTCTAGCATAATGAACGAAAGTAACAATGCAGCATGTCACAACAAGTAATGTTATTAATATGTTGTACAGAATGGGAATGTGAAAAGTATATCACCATAAAAAAACTCAAATCAGGAACTCTCTCTCCAGATTTGATTAATTTTATAAACGTTATCTATACATTCACATTTTAAACTACTTTTACTATTATAATCTATTGATGCCAATAACTCAATTTGCATTAAGGGACTACTCGACTATTGAGTATACTGACTGGATATTGTCTATGTTCTGGATAGAACAATGTTCAACTAGTGAATCAGTCAATACTGTTGATACAGTTGAACATCGCTAGGATTGTATTGTCTACGTACTGCTTACTTACATGGTATATTGTCTTCCCTATGATACAGGATTGTAGTAATCACACCTCACAAGGGAATATCATAATTATTTGGCCGGCAAGTGGCTGATCATCATTTGGTATTCTATTTGCTTTTTCTACATTCTACAACAGAAAGTTCTCTTGCTCAACGGAGCGGTTTGTAACTTTCGGCATCTCAAGAGTGGAATGAATTTGATGCTCCCTCAGTAGAATATACTGAAAAAATAGAGCTTATACATTATTATTTATATGGAGATCAGCTTAACACTGATACAGTATCATGATACATATTCATTATATGTATCAAGTACGATACAGTATCATGAAGTTCAGTGTTCACTGATGCCCCACTTGATAATGTTCACTCACGTTGTTGTAATATTTTGAAGTCTTCGATGGAAGAAACTCAAAATACATTATTTATGACTCAATTATCATCCGGCCGAGAATAAGATAGGAAAATAAGACCAGAAATGATTGAATAAGGATGGTTTATAGAGGATGAAGAAGATTGATTGAAGACAGAGATGCTTGGAGGAATGTTGTGGAGGAAGCATAGGCCCACACTGGGCTGTAGAGCTAAATCAAATATAATTTGGCAGGAAAGTGGCTGATCATTTGGTAGTCTATTTGCTTTTTCTACAACAGGAAGTTCTCTTGCTTTGAAGTTTCATGAATTTAAATTCTTAGGTTGTGTTATCATTCATATGAAATTGGTAACTTTATATTTATTTATTTATTTATTTATTTATTTATTTATTTATTTATTTATTTATTATTTATTTATTTATTTATTTATTTATTTATTATTTATTTATTTATTTATTTATTTATTTATTTGTGGACAGAATCACAGATCATATAAATATGATTAGGAAGGAACAACAGGCTTGGCCCAAATCTATTCCATTCCCAAATTTTGATAAATTAATAAAATGTCCAAAAATTAGGTTATAAGAACCATGTTCAAATATTGAATCTTTCAAACGATTTGAGAGGTTTTCATAGAGAAAACTTTTCATAAGAAAATTTAGGCCTTCACTGGTTAGAAAAATCACTTATTGAAAAATGGTGTTGGTAGATGGATTAGCCTGTTCAAAACTCGATATACAATTAATTAAATCAGCATCTTATTATGTTTATTCCATCCCTATCAATCTCTGGAACAATCTACGTCACCTAAAATTCTATTTATGATATTTTGTGATCCATACAGAGAGCGAATGTTTTTCTAACATCAAAGAAACGTTTCGCCGTTTTCAAGAAGCCTCTCGCCCAATATCCTTCAACTGATCATAGAAGTGGTAGCGTCAAAGGTTTGTTTAAGACTTTTTTTTGCTGAGGATGATTCCCACATGAAATCTAGGCTTGTGCATGAGTAATGAGACGGATGATGATGAGATATGAGTGAATCTACAGCTTGAGGTGGGCTCCAAACCACTAGAAAGCTATTTTTAAACTCTTAAATGTTTTTTCAGAGGAGTTCGGCTATTGAAGTGGTCATATACACAACAGGAGTAGCAGGAACATTGAACATAACATGAATTGAAAAAGCATATTTATTGTTCAAAGAACTTCACTCATTGAATTTTTCAATTTGTTGGATTCAAACTTCATTGTTCACCAGTCCTATAACCAATAATTTAGGGATTTATTGATATCAGATATTTTTGTCAACAACCCAGTGTTTCCATTATAAATATATATCACAACATCTCACCAGCAATAGTATTTGAAGTGATTTAATAATACATTCTCATAACTGAGATTGTATAATATTATTTATTGTTGATCATATAAATATATTCCTAAATTTTTAAAGAATGAACTTCCAACATTACGGAGCTCGAAAAGGATAGCGGTATCTGCTTTTTTGAATGATAGACAAGAACAGCAACACCAATGTTAATCAAATACCGACATTGTATCGTGGACCTCACTATATGCTATTGCACATTGCACATTATTAAACGGGGCTCAATGACGTAATGTTGCTGAGATGCATGTAACTTATGAGAAGCATAACTTATGAGAGTGATGATAAGGTCTACCCAGAGGAATATGATACTATAGTAACTCTATGGTCTCACTTACCATCGTGAAGCGGATCAATGGTGTGAATCATGAGCTGCAACAGTCCATGTCGAAACTTGTTGCCCTGAGGCGGGGCCCCCCTGGACGATCCCCCCCCTACCGGCACCCCGCTGCCCGAGCTCCCCGCCCCACCCCCCACACTAGTCTCGCTCGACGTGGCTGCATTGCCGTGCTGCAAAAAACAAACAGACAAAACCGATTAATAATGCAAAAAACAAACAGAAAAAACAGATTAATAGTATACATACTTCCACTCTACTAGATTCATTCAGCCTCGAGGGAAAACTGAGGTTGAAACCTCTCCATCAGCACAATTTACAACAGCAATTAAATCCATATTGACTGCAGTATCCAATGGTTCAATTTTTGTCCATTTGACTGATTTCAACATACTGATAGTTACGTTTGCATGTATGTAACTGTTACAATAATTGAATTCGAATTCTGATTTATAGTCAGAGGAGAACTCTGTATTTTATTGAAACGGATTATTGATGTTCAACATTTTCAGGATTGCCTGTTATTAATTCATCACCAGACCACGTTGTCTACGAACATCTGCCTACTAACGTTGCAAGACCACAAAATTCGGATAGTCAGTATTGCGTTATATGTTATGGGTACAATTGAAAATGGATTAAATGATGAAGGATTCTGTATTAATAAAATATTCGTAGTGATGAAGTGATTGTAGTGACAAATGATTTGCTGAATAATGATTCAACAAACGTTCTCGTCAATTTTAAAATGATTGATTTACCATAGACTCAACAGTCTTATCCTCGTTGTCTTCACAGAAGAAGGTAGAGTACAATTATAAATAAGATAGGATATACTTGAATTGTGGATGACAATGAATGTATTTTCGGGGCTTATTCTTGTAATATATATCATTGCTTGGATCATTGAAACTGAATCTCTTATTTTCTGACGATGGTATGCAATGCTGTGCAATGAAGCATATAAAATTGTAATTGACCGAGCGAAGTGAGGTCTAAGATTCAAGTCGACGGTTTGGCATTTCTCTTAATGTTTAAAAATGTTTGTATGTTTATATGTTTTTATGTTGCGCATTTACGGCGAGACGCGGTAATAGATGTTCATGAAATTTGACAGGTATGTTCCTTTTTTAATTGCGCGTCGACGTATATACAAGGCTTTTGGAATTTTTGCATTTCAAGGATAATATAAAAGGAAAAAGGAGCCTCCCTCATACGCCAATATTACCGTAAAAATCAGAGTATAGAATTATTCATCATAAATCAGCTGTCTAGTGGACTATAATACTACCCGTTCAAAAACATCGAACATCTTGAAAATTTATCTTTCCATCAACTTTAGTAGACAGTTGACTATAATACCCGTTCAAAAACAACGAACATCTTGAAAATTGTACCTTTCCATCAACGTTGTAGACAGTTGAAGCTAGACCTGATAACAGCGCTCACACTCACATTCCGGGACGACACGTCACGGTACGATAGGATAGAAAGCTCTATATTTATTTAGGATTTTTTCCAGACATTTTAAATTGATAGATTATTTATTAATTTTTGAGAAAAAAATAACAACAGGTCAATGTAACTTACTGAGCGCGAGGTCTACTGTTCACAGAACTACTTGTATATATAATTCAATTTCAATCTCTATACTTTCCAATTCTCTAAGACGCGCATTTCACTTTTAACAGCTGAAGCTTTGCTTATATTATTATATTTTTGTATCCTACTGTATCTATACAGATACAATCTGTATCTAACAGATACAGATTTTATAAGAATAGTATCAGCTGATGGAATGTGGAATGCGCGTGTTCTTGGTGCTCAAATCTGTACGCAGCTATAGATTGTCATAATATACAGTTCAATCATCAAACTTTTCCTTGCCACCTACTATGAGAATTGTCTCTTATATTCAACTGCATTCATGATATCTGATTATGATACCTGATATCTGAGTGTCCACAACACTCCTATCATGGAGGGCTAACTGGAGTTCATTCTGCTGGAGAAGAGGCTTGTCAGTGGCTCCAGAAACTACTTGAGTCCATTAGTATTTAACATTTAAGTGTAAAATTATTATTCAACCTTGGCCTATGAATGCATATGCATATATAAAACCGCGAAAAAACCAAGCAAATACCTTTCAGAACAGCTAGAGGGACAACTTGGGAAGTAGAAAACGACAGAAATGTAGAATCTGAAGCCAATATGAAAGTTCTAGGAGATGTATTGGGTTCAGAAATTCCTTGGAGACCTCATTTGGAATATTTAAAGAGTAAGTTGAGCTCTTCAATATTCATACTTAGAAACTTGAAAGAATTGTTGGATACAAAAACTTTGAAAGACGTGTATTTCGCAATGTTTCATTCTCTTCTGACGACCTACGGTATTAGATGGGGCTCAATGACGTAATGTTGCTGAGATGCATGTCACTTATGAGAAGCATAACTTATGAGAGTGATGATAAGGTCTACCCAGAGGAATATGATACTATAGTAACTCTATGGTGTCACTTACCATCGTGAAGCGGATCAATGGTGTGAATCATGAGCTGCAACAGTCCATGTCGAAACTTGTTGCCCTGAGGCGGGGCCCCCCTGGACGATCCCCCCCCTACCGGCACCCCGCTGCCCGAGCTCCCCGCCCCTCCCCCCACACTAGTCTCGCTCGACGTGGCTGCATTGCCGTGCTGCAAAAAACAAACAGACAAAACCGATTAATAATGCAAAAAACAAACAGAAAAAACAGATTAATAGTATACGAACATCCACTCTACTAGATTCATTCAGCCTCGAGGGAAAACTGAGGTTGAAACCTCTCCATCAGCACAATTTACAACAGCAATTAAATCCATATTGACTGCAGTATCCAATGGTTCAATTTTTTCCAATTGACTGATTTCAACATACTGATAGTTACGTTTCCATGTATGTAACTGTTACAATAATTGAATTCGAATTCTGATTTATAGTCAAAGGAGAACTCTGAATTTTATTGAAAGGGATTATTGATGTTCAACATTTTTAGGATTGCATACAGTTATTAATTCACCACCAGACCAGGTTGTCTACTAACATCTGTCTATTAACGTTGCAAGGCCACAAAATTCGGATTATTATTAGTATAGCGTTATATGTTATGGGTACAATATTGAAAATGGATTGCAGTGATGAAAGATATGAATTCTGTAGTGATAAAATATTCCTAGTGATTGTAGAGACAAAAGATTTTTATGGCAGCGCCTATACACAATGGCTGCCAGTTTAGTTCTAAGATGAAGATTCTTTGTAAAAAATTCTGCTATTCAAAAGGAGAATAAATTTCAATTTCATTTGCTGAATAGTGATTCAACAAGCGTTCTCATCAATTTTGAAATGATTGATTCACCATAGGCTGAACAGTCTTATATTTGTTGTCTTCACAGAAAAAGTAAGAGTACAATATTAAAAAGAAGACAGGATATACTTGAATAATCGTGGATGATAATAAATGTATTTTTGACCTCTTATTATTTTTTTTTTTTTTTTTTTTTTTTCTTTCAAGGATTAGGCGTACACACCTGTTCCGGTTTCAAAGGATATAACTATTTACTCTACCATCTTTTCAGAGGTCTGCCAATATCCCTTCTACCGTAGGGTCTATATTTCATGACAGCCTTTGGTATCCTAGTATCTGACATTCGTTCCACATGGTTTTTCCAGTTCAATCTGTTCATTTCAAGTTGTGCAGCTAATGATGATATTCCCAACTCATTTCTAATGTCATCATTGCGGAATCTGTCTAACTTCACAAGTTTCAAAAAAGGACCTCTTATTCTTATAATATAATATATCATCGCTTAAATTATTAAAACTGGATCTCTGATTCCTGACGATGATATGCAATGCTGCTCATTGAAACTTATAAAATTGTGATTTATGTAGTTCAATTTCAATCCCTCAACTTTACCATGTCACCTACTATTGTTTCTTATATTCAAAACTTCATTTATATAGGTGCTTAAAAACTTATGTGCCACAAACGCGCGCATTTCACTTTTCAACAGCTGAAGATTTGCTTATCATATTTGTATATTTCTGTATCCATATAGATACAGAATTTATAAGGATAGCATCAGCTGATAGAATGTGGAATGCGCGTGTTTTTGGCGCTCAAGTCTGTATGCAGCTATAGATTGTCATATACAGTTCGATCACTAAACTTTTCCTTGTCACCTACTATGAGAATTGTCTCTTATATTCAACTGCATTCATGATATCTGATTATGATACCTGATATCTAAGTGTCCACAACACCACAACACTCATATTATCATGGAGGGCTGACTGGAGCTCATGCTACTGGAGAAGAAGCTTGTCAGTGGCTCCAGAACTTACTTGAGTCCATTAGCATTTAACATATAAGTGTAAAATTATTATTTAACCTTGGCTCATGAATGCATGTATATATGATATCCAACAGCAATCCCATTTCGAGATACAATGAATGGATATATATCTCAACTGCAACATCCATTCCCTGATAGAATGAATGAAAATGTAACCCAACTGCAACTGATGGAGTCCAACAAATAAACGATTCCACGATCCCGAGTAACTTAATCATTCAAGAGCCACTATCGTTGATATTCAGAACAGGTGGCCATGGGTTAGCTACAGAGAATAATTGCTTTTGAATAGTGGTTACCACGATGGCTCAGGTTAAAGCAGAGTAGCCTGCGGTTTTGTGTTGTGAAATTTTATGGCCTCCGGCCATGAGCCCAAGTTTTCAACGGAATTTAGTTGCTGGTGGAATGTGCGCGCTGAATAACAATGCAGATTTTGCAATTTTCCATGATGACGGATAGACGGCACGGCGCACCTGTGCTCTTAGCTGCCAGCTAAATTCGCTTCGTTTCGACAAACTTGCGCCAAGTCAAACCCGTACTGAGCGCAGCAAACACTAGTCAACCAAATCGAACTTATCGCTTCATTCCTCCCAATAGCAAAGAGCTATTCAGCAAAGAACAAAGAATACCTTTGTATTGTGATACTTTTGTATGAATACAAAATACTTTATATAGTAATAATTAATCTCTGGTCTCAGTCTCTTTCTCTTCCCTCATGACGGATACCGATTGATAAATAGTTTATAAAATAGTTTTGATATTCATTGATAAAATAGTTTCGAAGGAATAGGAGATAAGTTGGAAAAATTGGGGAGACAGCGTGGTATCTGGAAGTAATCAACGTCCAAGTGAATAAAAATATGACACTAATCCAGAAAAAAATCTGGTGTGGCGCACTCACACAACTTTCTTTGCCGTTATGAAAATTGATCACCTGACGCTAGTGTTCCCGCGCATCTCAAGTTTACTATTCAAAGATTTGAGCCAGCTGGTGACAGGGCAATAACGCTGGAGACACACATGAGGTCTGCTATCTCTTTATAGTGAATGATTTAATAGAATCAACAATAATTTGCAATTGAATAATCACATTTTCTCGAATTTAAAGCTTATTTCCAATTTTAGGTGAAAATGTTACTGAACATTAATTGTAGAAATTTTTATGCTCAATCTACTCCACTTGATTCTTTTTGTTTCAATTGTATCTGAAGCCTGATAATTGAGAATCTATCTGCATTGATGGGGCGGAGCTCCTGAAATTTTTACAGATATGGGACTTGTGGCAGTTGATAGAGCTTATCGATGACTATTCTAGGTATGAATTTGATCAAAATCGTTGGAGCCGTTTCCGAGAAAATCACGAAAAACCCTGTTTTTGACAACATTTTCGCCATTTTAGCTGCCATCTTGAATTGCATTTTGGACTCAGGGGACCTTGAAACGTATAGAAATTTGGAAATTGGGGTACCTTAATTTTTTTCGGAAAGCAATACTTTCCTTACCTATGGTAATAGGGCAAGGAAAGTAATAATCCTACTTAGGCCTATATAGTAGGCCTAATATTTTATCTCTAGTCTCGGTCTATTTCTTTCCCAAATTCCGTATCCCGATTGAAGCTAACATTGATACATATTCGATCGAAGGAATAGGAGATATGTTAGCAAAATAGAAGAGACAGCATGGTATCTGGAAGTTATCAATGCTCACATATGAAAAATATGCAGAATATATGACACAAATCCAGGAAAGAATTCTACTTATATAGTAATATTTCCTCTCTGGTGTCAGTCTCTTTCTCTCGCTCACACCGTATCCAGATTGAAGCATACATTGATAATAATATAATATAGATTGAAGGAATAAGAGATAAGTTAGCAAAATAGGAGACGATATTGTATCTGGTAGTAATCAATGCTAAGTGGAAGAAAATGTGACACAAATCCAGGGAAAACGTTCTAACAAGGAAATATGAAACTATTTATCCAACAGCCGACTTCCAGGGAGGGGAGAATATCAGGGGAGAATGTGCAAGAGGTAAGGATGTTATGAAGACTCTTATGTACAGAAAATATGACTCAAATTCAGGGAAGTGTTCTAACAAGGAAATATGAAACGGTTTATCTAACAGCAGACTTTTAGCGAGGGAAGAATATCTCATGGCAAGAGGTAGGGAAGTTATCAATATGTACGGAGGAATATTGTTTGAAACGTATTCGATATTGTTGAATATTGTTTGAGTATTAATATTGAAATATTGCATGAAACTTATCCAATATTGATGAATACTGAATATGTCAGGTGTCTCTGGACTTTTTAATTCTTAAACTGCATACAGACTTATGTGCCACAAACACACGCCTTCATCAGCTGATGCTATATGATTATTTTATCTGTATTTCACTGTTTTTGTAGAAATACAGATTTGATATTTATTGCATCAGCTGATGAAGAACGTGACGCATAAGTCTGTTGTACGCAACTTGATTTCCCATAGCTGATTTTGGGTGTATTCGTTCTAGATTTAATTCAAACACAACGCAAAGTGTTCTTTGTCCTCAACTTTTTTATGGTTCAATAGAGATATCAATAATATGAATAGAACAATAATGGGATAGCCTAGGTAGGTATTTTTTTCTCACTTGTCAATGAGTAGAATGGAAATTTTTTACTGTGAATGGTATGTTGATTTGATGTATTATTTATTGTTATTACATTGTTAGTTCGATAGGTAGTCTATAAAAAGCAAGCTGACGAATAGTGTCTGTATTCATTTAATTAAAACGACGTGATTGGAGAGTTAATAGCCCTTCAAAGGAATTATTGTTGTCAAGTGGTAGACACATAATGTTCTATTCTATAAACTTCTCCATTCATATTTATCTATGAAATAATCAGTCACGAGAACAGAATGTCATAATATTCAAGGAGAGGCTATATCCAAGAAGAAAGAGAGGAAGGCCGAGAATAAGGTGGAAGATGAAGTGAGAGACGATCTTCAAAAAATGGGATGTAGAGGATGGAGACAATATTAACAGAGGACCGAGAAGCGTGGAGAGCTAGTAGTGGAGGCGGTCAAAGCTCGTATTGGGCTATAATGCTAAAAAAATAAATATTCAGTATTTCAATAGAGCATTCTTATCTGTTTGTATATTTATCATTTCTGTCTTGTTACTTCTCAATCGAAATCATTATCTCCATTCTTTCTTATCTATCTCCGTCACAACAGAGACTCCGCTGCAGAGGCTCTGTTGCGGTCTCCTTATGTCTAGCTTTAATAGCCCGTCCTAATAGGTCGTCCTTACCTATAATTGGGTTTGTTCAGTTTTTTATTCCCCTTCAACCACAGATACTGTACTTTTTATTTATATTTTGATTGTATGATACCTTAAATGCCGCAAATTAATTCAATAATTTTTTTTTCGTTCGTCACTTAGTTGAACCCTATTATTTTTTGCTTATAATTTTCAATTTCTTATTCTATTATTGAGTTTCCAGTTACTAGATTTTTTATTGTATCTAGTGTCATTGAAGTATAGTTATAATTTTTCTTATCGATTGTCAGATGAAGACTCCTCCATGCACACGGACTTGTCGTCAAGCATGGAGTTATTCATTTACTTTTTACTTGTTTTTCATATTAATGTTACAAACTAATGTATCGTCTTTACTTTGTTTTTACATACTATGTAATGTATAACGTTTTTGAATAAAATGGATTGAATTGAATTGAAACACTTTTCCTATATGTTGGTTATAGTCAGAATCTATAGAATGCATTCACTTGCTTCTCTTCTGCAGAAACTCATTTTCCGATCATTTAGTAGCAGTTAAAATTTTTTAAACAAGAAAATATGATATCTTTACTGAATTTTATGGCTTATATTGACTCAAAATGTCAAAATATAGGGGTAAAAACAGTAGGAATCAAACATTTTTCCAAATTCAGTCTCCAGTGCTCCAGGAACGCTAGAGACGCGGGTTATGGAGGATTTAAGTAAATACATTCATATTACTATCAATAGTCCTAGCCTTCATGACTGTAACTTGTTTGATTTGATTGACTTGCGATGGTAATATTTTCGAGATGGGAACCGTGAGACTCGTATAGCACATTGGGCCAGACGTGAACTAGGGGACCTGTAAAGGTGCATACAGATATACGCGCCGCGAACTTGAGCAACTCACTTTTAATCAGCTGACTATAACTGTATTTTAACAGAAACGGTAAGATACAGATATAAAAAGTTTGGCATCAGCTGATTAAAAGTGAATTGCTCATGTTCGCGGCGCGTATGCTGTATCTGTACGCACCTTTATATATAGCACACACGGCTAAGCCTGGTTTTCCGAGTCGTTTTAAACGTGTTAAGTTGCAGAAGACACCACCAATTACCCCGATTAATGCAATAGCTCAAGATGAGTTTGATCAGCAAATGGAATATTCTTATAAGGGCAGCCCGGCATCCATAATGATGACTCTGAAACATTAAAATAATATTTAGATATTTTGGAATAGGCCTAGGAGGCTCGGAGGCGTCCTCTTGGGCTGGGGTTAGACGAAATGAGCATATAGAACTGGAGCATAATACACATTGGAACAGCCCGACTTATGAGAACATTTGAACATCAATTCTCATGGATCCAGAGGTTCTAAACTGGCTTTATCGAGATCTTTGATAATCTTTGTTAAGAACAGCATTCGTTCGTTTTGTCCAACCCCATCTTTGGGGGAAATTATTGGCAGCAAGCACTCCAAAACAACAAATTGTATTAATTTGTTTTGAGTTTTTTTCAAGTTTTAAAGTTTTCAATAATCAATACAATATTCTCCAGTTATCAGTTATAATTTAGTAAAATATTTTTATCTAATTCGGTTTTCAACTTATCTAAATACTAAATTCCTAGATTATATATATTTTGGACTTAAAATTGGACAAAACTTATGGCTGATGGACAAAACCCATTTTTGGACAATTTCTTTCCAAATTTGTGGAAGGATCAGTTTTGGGCTTAAAGCTCCTCACCCATGGTTGAGGATGATATTGTATCCAAAAATGTATAAATAGATATGTATTTTTTTTGTTGATGTTCTACCTTGTGGAGAGAGAATCTAGAAAGATTCCAAGGTATTTGTAGAGAGAATAAAAGAGGGTTCACAGATTCCATTATAGTTTTCTTATTTTTATTTTTATTTTACAAATATTTTTACAATGCAATTATTATAAAGAAACAGTATCATGATGGAAAAAAAAGAAAAGAGCTTCAGTAGCTTAACAGCTGTGGTTGAAGTTCTACACTATTGTTATTGTACATAATAATATGAACGAGACAGTCACTTGATTCTGATAACTAAAAGAAAGAATAAGTCTTTGTCAATTTCACACAAACAGAAATAGAGCAATAGTAAAAAACAAAAGAGAAATAATAATAAAACCTGAAAAAACAAATAAAATACAATTTCCTGAAGTACCTAAACATCTATACAATAAATAACATAAAAAGAATAAATAATAAAAAAATGAATAAATAAATAAACCTCTGTCACCAGTCAAATTTTTTACAATTGAGTCTAAAACCAGTCAAATTGATCATCAGTCAAGTAGCAAATAAAGGCAAAAGTTAAATTTAGTACAAAATTGTTTAAAATACTACAAGGAAATACTGAAAGAGAAATAATATTAATTCAATAAAACCGATTTAAGCGGGGAAAAAATGAACAAAGTCTAAGTAAAATCAAAAACAGTGACAAGCGTCTTGAAAGGATGGGAAAAAAGAGCAACGAGAAATGATAGTCTAAAGAAAGGATTAGTTGGCCTCTAGAATATTTTCTCCTGAATGTCAATCCCACATATCCACTCCTCAATTTCATTCCTGAGCTTTCTGCTACCGCTCATAGTAAACTGGAGTAATATTTAATTGAATCTAAAAATTCGTGAATGATCTGAAAACTGCTGTTTATGAATAGCTTGAATCCAGACTTTAATGAGAATTCAAATGCATTTGTTTTTCTAATAAATTATTACCCAAACCATCACTCCGACCCTCTATTAATCAGTTGAGTCAATAATTTTTAATTCGCTCCGGTTTTTGAGTTAGATGAGACCAATGTTGTTTTCCATCAAATGCGAAACAGAGCCACTGAGTTGCAACAATTTGTAAATAGTGACGTAGGGGCGGTGCTGCACTTTTCATATCATGTGTTCCTGCTGGAAGATAAATGCAACCGATTCCTGTCCAGTGGTTCATGATTGATTAATGCATTAATCATGAGGGTTAAATAGAGGGTAGCATCTGATTGACATGGACACAGCTATAAAGTCATGATGTGGCTTCATGAAGCATTGTGAACGTGAATGTTGGCACTGAGCTTTGCAAACAAGTTCTCCGAACCCATTTGGTTCAACTCAAACAAATGGCATCAATTCTTGGAAACTGAGATAATTCAATTTCAGTAGACTAGTTTGAAACGTGAAAACTGGATACTGTATATGCATGAATTCAATTCAATGCTTGTGAAAGGATACTGTAATTAGATTTCAGTAGCCTAGTTTGAAACGTAAAAACTGGAGACTGCATACGAATTGCAAATTCAATTAAATTATGTCATCTTTTAGCGTGTTCTCAACGTGTTTATCGTGGTACGGGAATTTTAGTTCATACATCCGAGACCAATATTGATGGTCAAGTGGCTAGCTGAAAATTGTGAGTTTTGTGAATTCGTATTCATAGTCATCAACAGTATTGTTCTTACCTGCATTTTATCTATATTGTCTATGAATACATAAATGAAATGAAATAAAGTGAGAGGCCAGTAACAGGTTCATATATGATGAGAAACTCTACCACATATTACAAGATGTCACCGAATCATCTAAAAGTTAATTAGTGCGGTACTCTTACCAATATTATAGTATATAATAGTATTATAGTATATATAATAGTATTATAGTATATATAATATAGCTACAGCAGTTGAAAATAGTGAGGTACAACATCATTCAATGTACAATCATATGCAATGATTTGCAAAGATATAAGTAATCATCCAATACTAAAATGTAGCTTGGATCACCCCATCCTATTATATTAAGCAAGCAATTTCTGTATTTTAATATCTGGGTTATTTATATTTATATCTGGTTATTTATGTCCAACGGATCTCGAAAACGGCCTTAACGATTTTCACGTAATTTGGAACATTGTAGGTTCATGATATAAAGATTCGATTGCACTAGGTTTCATCCTTGAGAAAACTCGCTGAACGACATTAAAAGGATAATTCATCCTTGGCTGAAACAGCTGTGGATAGTAAAAAAGTGAGTATGTGAAAAATCAAAATATCGCATCCCCGAAATTTATAAGATGACATATAGCCAGCTGTTAAATATAGACACGATCATTTTAGAGAATTGTGTTCTGTTTATCAATAAATAAAAATAAGGAGCGAAGCTCGGTGCCCCAATATTAAATACTTATCCATACAATATCAGAATATTCTTTGAGAGTTTCAACTTGAGTAGATAGCAGTCGAAGCTCGATCACATTCATTACAGATCGCATGACTATGACTACATACTTTATTGAAGATAAAAAGTGTTATGGTAAGGGCACGTTAAAATGTCGGTCTCGGCTGAAGTATGACAGTAGTAAGCCAGTTACACACAAATCGATATTTGCCGTCCTTATGAATTCTATCAGATCAAACGGAGCTTGACGAACATCATCTGCTTGGCATCATCTGTTTAATCCCATGGAAGTTTTAACAGCAAAAATATCGTACGTCCAAGAATCGATGTGTGTGTAACTACATTGATGTGTGCCTCAGGGTACATTGATGGTTTAAATTCTATATCCATGCGAGGTGAGACCTTCCACAAAGAACTATCACTAACAAAAGTCATAAAAGTTTATTAATTTTTTTGTTGAAGATAAATCTATAGACATTTTTGTCACAATTATTTCAGCTTTCAGGAGCCCAATAGAATTTGAAGTCTACCACAAATAGAAGATGAAGGTTGAATCGACTCGATCTCAATTCAAAATCCCAAGTAATGTGATTGAATATTTTCTTTCTCCACTCTGCAGATAAAAGAAGAGATACCACGGAAATATTCAGCTGTCGTAAGCAGTAGAAAGCTTTCCCAAGTGTTTGTTGGAGTTGCTGTGAGGGTAGGAAGGAAATGGCAAGCAAGAAAGCGGAAGAAGAAGCGTAATGTGACTTGGTCTGAAGTGAGTCTACGTAATTCAAAAGCTGAGATCACATCACTCCACCACATCTGTTTCCGAGTCACATTAAAGTTCTTGAATCAAGTGAAGGTTCCCAAAAACTTGTGTTTAAAAGTATAAAGAAGTATTTCACTGAATAAACAGACTGGATATTGTACAACCAGACATTTATGAGAAATTGAGATACCGGTTTCGGTTGTTACACCATTACAACCGTAACAATCGATTTCTGTTAAATGTGTGGTTGATTGCAATATTATATAACTTCAATATAAGATAATCCGTTTTGGACTATTTTCGATGACAACAGAGTCTAATTTTTGAATATTAGTTATTAAAAACTAATACTCACTTTCCAATCTTTCAAATCCACTTTTAACACTCGAAAATTCCGAAAGCGCTCCACATGTGAGTACTATTTTTTAATAACTGATATTCAAAAATTAGACTGTAGTCTTCGAAAATACTTCAAAATGGATTAATAACTTGCAGTTCGTCATAGGTAGTGAAATAGATGAGTGTAATATAAAATTATATTATTCATTCTCCTAAAATAATTGATTTATACTCAAGTTACTTATTTATTTAAGAAAACATGGAAGCAACAGGATCTCTGCCAATAATTGCTTCCCTGGAATAGTATATTTCGCACCTAGGGCCAAAAATGAGACTTTTCTGGTTCGAAATCGGTTTTCAAGTCCGAGGCCGTAGGCCGAGTACTAGAAAAGATTGAGAACCGGAAAAACATTTTTGCCTGTGGTGCGAACGCTATTTTTCGCCACACAGAAAAATAAAACAATATGAGAATAATTATTGTTTATTAGGCACTTCCGAAAGCAAAAATGGAACTGTGGTCATAGCTCTAGCAAATCTGAGGTCTGAATATCAGGAAATTGTCCAAGTATTTTTTTCTTTTTATTCTGATTTGTCTAAATAACCTGAAAGATAATGTTCAATTATTATGTTTTAATGTGGTCAGTTGAGTTTATACTTTTAAATTCTTTCAAATGACAATGAGATGATATTATTATAAATGTTTTGATTCTTAAATAATAAACACAAATAATGAAAAGTTTTTTGATCAGCTGTTTCAGCACACTTGAAATTTGGCCAATCTGAATGTCAACGTCAACAATGCTTGTTGTCGTCGACTGCGGAAGTTTAGGTTAGAAATTCTATTTTACTCTATTTTGAATAGTTTATAATATATCTTATCTGTATTTCATTCATCCAAATAAAATGATAGTACCTTATGGCTGAATACTGTATTTAATTCTGGAAGCATAAACTGATTCATAAACTATTTCTACAAATGTTGAGCATCAAGAATTTGCCCAAGTAGTTCCAAAATTATCCACCAGGTTTCGTGATAAACGCAGTACTATGATGAGGTTAGATGTTAGATTCAATTATACTCTGAAAATTGAATTTGAATAATTCATAATATCTTATTTGTATTTCATTCATCCAAATAAAATGATAGTATCTTATTGCAAAATACTTTATTCAATTCTAGAAGCATAAACAGATTTCGTTTCATAACTTATTTTGTAAAAACGTTCATATCGAATCAGAATCAGCTGACTTCAAGGTTATTTTACAGCCCTAGGGCCGTAAAAATTTTACCGGCCTGGTCAGGAAACAATCATTTTCGGCCTCCATATGACGCACGAAAACCAGTTCATTACATCCAAGTGGGGCGAAAAAATAATTACAATGATTCAAGATACATTATAAAGCTACACCAAGTATTGTAAGTTTTACTTGAATACTATGTTTTATACCATCTATAATAGCGAAATGACTGACTCACTCACTCGCAGAACTAAAAATCTAATATGGTATTTTTCCAGCTTTCTTTGCTCTTTCTCAGTTTTATCGAGAACAAATGAACAGAATATGATTTGTTCAAATTTACTACAGAAGCTCAGCTGGGGTGTAATAATGTTGTGTTAGAAGTAATTTGAATTAACGTCAAAGATAAGCCCAAAATTAGCGTTTTTTTGTGTTTTCTCAGTTCTTTCATCAAGTAATAGACAGAAAATGTTCAAATTTGGTACAGAGGTTTAGCTAGGGTCTAAAAATTTTGTGATGAGGTGACTTTAATATTTAATCAAAGATACGCCCAAAATCAGCGTTTTTCTCAGCTTATCTGCGTTTTCTCAGTACTTTGACTTTCTGATGGAATGAAGCATGCTCAAATGAAAAACGCAGGCGAGCGAAGCGACCCCGCTGATCTCATTTTTGGACGATCCAGTCGGGGGTCCAGACGGATATGGACGGATATGGATTACGAAGCGAGTTCATAATATTCACAAGAATCTCTCTCGAACACTCCAATTTTGGTGGGAGATTCTCCTTACTTCCCCATAAAGCTGCTCAGGGGTAGAAATGAGTATCGGAAGCTAAGATTGTTATCAGGTGGAGGTGCGAAGCATTTGATATGAGAATATAGGTACTTTTTTTGTAAACCACTCCACAGAAGGCAGAGCGGAAGCCACAGATTATTATGACAGCGTCAGGAAATTGCACATACATTCACTGTTAAACTGGCAATCTTGCGGAAACAGTGAGAGCTTACACACGCAACCATAATAATAATTTGAGGATAATCACAAGTGCACATCATACCATGCAGCCTACGTACAACCCTCAATTTACTTGAATAGATAAAACACCTGCGAGAAAGAACAAGCGCTTGCATTAAATTATTTATTTCTCAGCTCTAGAACGTATATTGCTTCTTTAAAAAGCAGACTGCTTTTTAATTGGCGTTCAGACTGTGAGTAACGCCGTATTCCAGGATAGTAGTACTACGCCAAATCCACGGTCTGAATTATCCTGCTTGTTTAATCCTGGAATATTGGGATAGTAATTAGTGGGAAGAATATTCCGTTCGCTGCATTATTTATGATGGCAATAATAAAATTCAAACAGGTGTTGTTTGAGGAAAATGGTTTTGGACCTTTTCAAGAATGTGTAATCCATTTTTTGTGTAGTGAGAAGTTGATATTGTGGTAATTATTCATATTGAATGTAAAAGACTAAGAAATTGTCAAAAAACACTGATTTATAAATAATTAGAAAGACCGGTTTCGGTTATTACACCATTACCTGTTTATCAGAGATTGACAATGGTGTAATAACCGAAACCGGTCTTTCTAATTATCAATAAATCAGTGGTTTTTTGACAATTTCCCAGTCTTTTTCATTCAATGTGTCCTATTATATTAAGCGAGCAATTTCTGTATATCTGTTTATTTTTATATCTGGTTATTTATGTTCAACGGATCTCGAAAACGGCTCCATCGATTTTCACGAAATTTCGAACATAGAAGGTTTAAGATATAAAAATTCGATCGCACTAGGTCTCATCCCTGGGGAAACTCGCTGAAGGACATGAAAAGGATAATTCATCCTTGGAAAAACAGATGATAATTTCGTCGTCTGTCGATAACAGAAGATGCGTGTGCCTGTGTGGGAGATCAGTTGTGTAATCAATTAGCTTACCGTATCTCGCGAGAAATCTAGAAATTTTCATTGTCTCGTTTAAAATAATCTGATTTGTTGACATGAGATGGTATATCATAATATTCAAAGTTAATTATTCATTATTTCACAGTTCAAAGTGATTAGTGAGTGTTATTTTGTTATTCAATTTGGTTTGTAAACAATCTAAATTAGAACTTTCATGTTTTAAAATATTTGACCTGAAATAAAGTCTATGGAACATAACCTATTTTTGGAATATTCATAGTGTATAATTGAAAATTCGGAGGAGAAACAGTTTTGTGCTGTTCCTGTTAGTCCTTCCTCAATCACTTTGAAGAATTGAATTCTGTTTATCAATAAATAAATAACGATCGAAGCTCGGTGCCTCGATATTGAACTCTTATGCTCAGAATTCGTCGAATTTTATCATGTTTTGATGTGATGCTATGAACCGTCATCACACTGTATAAATACAGTATTATTGCCCACAGCATGTGGGTAGAATTGATTTCGTGTATACTACGATATAAGAGCGAACAATATGAAATTATAATCACAGGATAGGAATAGTTGAGAAGGTGATAAGCTTTTTGATACAATGTGTCGCTTGTACTTCATCGCTTGTCTATATTTACAGAATAGGAATGAATGAGGTACAATGCATAGATAGTTGAGAAAGAGATTAGCCTCTTGATAGAATGGGTTGCATGTCTTTGTGGAGGTCTATGAGAATTGGACAAAAATCATGTTCAAAAATTGACTTTTTTGCAGGATCAGATTATAGAAGAACTCTCCAGTCCAGGTGTGGAGTATTTCAAGAAGATAACCTGGCTAATACATATAACCATAAAGTCCTAAAAGTCGCACTACTTGACTACGATATAATCAACAATACAGTCTTGATGATCCAATCATGTCTGTTGATAGAAAATAGTCGTCTTTGTATACGGTAACTGCAGTAATTTATCGAGATAACTAGTATAAACTGATGGAGGATTTCCGCAAATAATTTTTGAGGAGTTTAATTTGTGCAATAGTTCACATTGTATCAAAGATAAGGTCACTGATTTGTTGTTAAGCTGTAGAACTACTCAAATACCCTCTCTTGAAGAGAGAGTTGGTTGATATCATGATGTGACAATCATTAAAGAAATAGAAGCTTTTTAAAATTCTGTTATGTTCCAAATTGTTCCATGTTCTATTGTTTTCAGTTGTTAGAGTATTCAATAATTTTTGTTTTGCTGTCGAACTATTCATTAGAACTAATGTTCTATTGTTTTTAGTTGTTGGAGTATTCAATAATTACTGTTTTGCTGATGAACTATTCAAATAACCTCCACTGAGAAGCAAGGTGGTTGATGTCATGATGTAAAAGCCATGAGAGTAATATGAGCTTTTCAAAAAATGTTATTATGTATCAAATTGGTTGATGTTTCAATATTTTACGTTCTAATGTTTTACGTTTTACGCTCTATTGTTTTACATTCTATTGTATGAGCTTTTCAAATGTTATTATGTATCAAATTGGTTAATGTTTCAATATTTTACGTTCTAATGTTTTACGTTTTACGCTCTATTGTATACATTTTATTGTTTAAAACTGTTATAGTTTTGATTGTTGTTACGCTGTCGAACTATCCGAATAACCTCTCTTGAAAAGTGAGTTGGTTGATGTGGCAACCATTAGAGAAATAGGAGCCGTTATGAAAAGTGAAAAAGTGAAAAGGCACGCGCTAGTCACGTTTTCGATGGAAAGTGTCGGCTATCTAATTGACGACTCAGCACCGGTGGCCTCTGTACAGACAGAGGGCAAGAGGGCAAGAGAGATCAAAAGCGAGCAAGAGAGAGTGAGATAGAGTGAGATAGGGCAAAAGGCAAGGGAGTCAGAGCAGAGCTTGATTAGTGTTTTAGCGGTAGACAAAGCGAGCTTGTTTGTAGTCATCGTTTCGGGGGGTAGTTTATTGGGGTGCCCTGTTGGGGGGTAGTCAAAGGTCCCACGGCAAGGTGGGACGAGTATCGATCTGGCAGAGTGCTTTCGGAGATGGAGATGGGTGGTGCACAAGTGGGACTACCACCATGCCCACGGACGGTGCTGAGGTGGGACTACCACCATACCCATGGTACCCACCTCGCGTGACTTCCATCTTTGCCTCGCACATTCCAAGACTTTGCACCCATCAACTTTTCAGTGGTCGCCACCGACTAATCCGCTAATATTGTAGCTCATTCTCCCAAAACTACCCCATTCTCGGCCACAAATCAGATTCGTTCAACAGAAATCACTGCTGGAGTCGGAATTGCCGTGTGGTAGATAAATACTGTATTCTTACAAGCCCCCTTCTTCCAATGACTGAACATGACATTGTTGGATTAGGGGCTCTATAATGAGATGTCTACATTTCGAGAAGCTAATATGTGAAGGAATGAATGGATAATATTAATACAAGAGATAAATTATAACCTTTTCATTAATTAATCACATTGTGTTCAAATCCTTAACTTTAGGAAATGCCCAACAGGTTCATGCTCAAAAATATCCCATTTCTAATTTATACTGTCCAAATCCACAGTCCTATAATAACACTTATGAGATTGACAATATGCAGAATGGAGCACCAATTGCTTTGTAAAATCACTTCCTACCCTCCACAAAGTTATGATCATTCCATAGTTTCAAACAAGGAAAGAAAAAAAATTGACTTTGTTGAAGTTCAGACACTGAGTTACTTGTAAATATTTGAAAAAAAAACACTTACTTTTGTTGGAGTATTGAGGAATGCATTTCACTCCTGAAGAGAAAATGGGATATGCATTCCTCAATACTCCAACAAAAGTAAGTGTTTTTTCAAATATTTACAAGTAACACAGAGTCTGAAATACAACAAAGTTATTACATAGTTACATGGTGTTTCGTCATGGAAAGTAACTTAAAAAAAATGATTCTTCAAGTACCTAACAATCAAACCTTGTTTTGTATTGTTAATCTTTTATTCTTCATTGATTCCATTCCATTCTTATTCCTGTTCTTTTGAGATTCTTTAAAATAATGTGAATTTGCGTATATATGTGGTATGTTAGTAAAGTTAGCTGCTAACTCAATTACCTGCCGTTCAATTAACTTACCGTTCAAAACCAGATCACTCTAATAATTGGCTATAACCTCTTATACAGAAAAAGAAATGGAATCATTGACTCATCTCTCTCATAATAATATAATCTGAATTGATCATTCCTATGAAGTGATTCAACCTCTTGTACAACGCGGGAAATATATACAACGCGGAAAACAGTATCGCAGACCAATCTTTCTCACAACAATATAATCTAAATTAATATCAACCTCATCAATTTATCTCAATGGGCTTCTCCGTTTTACTACAGAGGAAATCACTTGATATTCGAACTACTATTGCATTTCCTCAAATGTTCCGTTCTTAATACGTTGCGGAACTTTGATGATTCACTGATTAAATTCAATGACCGACCCTTCTATTTCATAGTCGAAACCATTCTCTTTTATTCGTTCCCGTTTTGGTGAAATAGTCCAATGCCATCGATTGGTTTTTGGAAATGGCAGCCTAGCCTAGTTTCCACCACAAACGTAGTAAAAAGGGTTGTGTGCGCTGTTTCGATGATATTGAGGCTTAGGTCAGCTGCCAGGGGATTGGAATAATGTGAGGAATGCGAATTGGTTCGGGGTGTGGTGTGTGTGCACTGAAGGTCTCGCTAGAATTGGCTCAAGTTTATTTGGAAGAGCTGAACGCGTGGAGAAGAATAAAACGCCCTCAGACAAGGCAAGATCGATTTCAAGACAACTATAAAATGTATTCTTTTATCTGCCTTGTCTTACAAGCGGTAATTTATTTCTGTGTTTTATTGGTCCTCAGGTTTTACCCTTTTGTATTGTTATTCACAAAGACAACACTCGACTTTCTCAACAAAGTGAACTGACAGTTATTACGTTCATAGCTCATGGAACAACATTCCCTCTTCTTCTGTGAGCAAGGTATGTACAATTCATCAAAGTACAAATTTGCTTTGCATGTGAGCTGTGTATTGGATATTATTGTATATGTTTGGACTTTTTAACATTAAAATGAACTTTATTCCGAGGTGAAAAGTGTAATTTTTAAAGTACTGTGCTGACTATAACCTTAGTGTCCGATTTCCCATTGGGGAACTTTGGTCTATATACGGCGAGGTGCAACTACCCTTGGGTCTCCCCACCCTTGAAAGCCATACGTTATTAATAATAATTTATTAAAATTTATTTACAGTGTAGGCCTGTAAAACACATTCATGATGGATGGAATCTCACATTTATAAATATTCCAACACCAATAGAAATACTATTTAATCAATAATACTATTCAATTCTACTTTCGATCACGAACTGCTTGTTAATGATCACTCCTCAATAATATAAACACGACAGAGAAGTCTATTTTTTTCAAATAATGGCTAAAACTATGACTAGAAGTTGACGTTTAGCAGTCTAGATTATTTCAAATAACAGCTAATAAATATGACTAGAAGTTGACATATAGCATTGATAAAACAGCTGGGAAATGTCGAATATTTATGGATCATGGATAACACTGTTGACACTACAACACTAAATTTTAAGATGCATTTAGGCTACACCGGAGTTAATAACACGAGTTATTAACAAAAAGTTATTAACTTGACTGAATTTCAAAAATTTTTCTTGACAAGAGTTAATAACTCATGTTTCTAACAGAAAATTCCTTGTTATTAGCAAGATCTTGTTATCAATATAATTGACTTCCATATGATTTCATTTAACGAGAGTATTCGTATGATATAAAAGCCGGAATAAAAAGCAAAAAATTGTCTTCAAATTTCAATTGAAACATGTGTGTAATCATTAACATAAAGATCTTCATCTGATCTAATGTAAATGAATTTATAATGCGAATTTATAATGCGTAATGGTTTACACCAGAGTTTAAAACATAAGTTTTCAACATAAGTTGATAACATTTTCATTTGGCTGCTAGTTCTGTTATCAACAAAAGTTAATAACTTTGTCACGTGTTTTGTCTGCAGCTGTAGTTATTAGGAAACAGCTGTAGTTGTAGGGTAGGGATGCTGGGCGAGGGGGTTGCGGGGAAGATAGTAACCTCTTATATTAACAAAATTTAATGCGATAAAAGAGGCTTTTGTTATTAACATAACACATTTTCTTTGATATTTACCGACTCTCGATGGATAACATAAATCTTGTTAATAACAAGGAATTTTCTGTTGAAAACACGAGTTATCATCTTTTTCAAGACAATATTTTGTCGATTCAGTCAAGTTGACAACTTTTTATTAATAACTCATGTTATCAATTCCGGTGTAAACGCAAATCAGCATGATGTTATTAACTTTTGTAATTAACATCAGTTGATAACAAAAATATTGAAAACTTGTGTTATTAACTCCGGTGTAAACGCAGCTTTAGCAGTCTAGAATATTTCAAATAACAGCTGATAAATATGACAAGAAGTTGATATATGGCATTGATAAAACAGCTGGAAAATGTCGAATATTTGTAAGGATCATGGATCATGTTGACACTACAACACAAAATTTTATACATTCTACATTCTCCGAGTCGAAAACAATTGGATCAATCGAGTTCGACTCAGGATAAATAAAACAAACAAATCATTATGTTAATATTCCGAAGTGTTATAAGAAACTGAACACACTCTTGAATAAGAAATAGTTATATTGCAGAGTATCATGCGAGTATTGATCAAAACTCAATTCATTTCTTAGGATTACTTTGTTTCAACATGATTGGAAATACACTATATTGCATAACCAATAGTAGGACAACAACAACAACAACTCTCCACCAATAAGAGCCTTACAAATATTACTATTAAGACGGTACAGTACACTTTCTTGTATTCAAATTGGATAATCTTTTTCAGTATAATTGTTAAGATCATTATAAGAGTGAGAAAAAGTGGCAACTGAAATTTTCAAGTGGTCTAAAAAGCGAGTTATGGGTCGTTAAACACAGTATTCCACAGTGGAAATAATTTTGGGAACTATTTTGGTAATATTGTTGCATCATATCATAGCCCATATCATTTTAATTTACACTATTGGTGTTTCCAGTTTAATTGCTCTTATTCCTACAATAGTTTCATGCCAATAGTTGTCCTACTAACATAATTATCTTTACATAATATATTAGTGTTTTTAACTATAAGTTTCATATTTGCAAAGTTATTTCCATTATTCTCTTTTCTTTGTTTCTTTTTTCTTTTCTTCTTGAGTTCTCCAGTATTAGTTGAATACGTTTCTCTTTTTCTTTTATCTGCTACTTTAAGTTTCATATTTGCAAGTTTTTCTACTATTTTTTGTGTAGTTAAGAAGTTTATACTTTGGTATTTATTCATATTGAATGAAAAAGACCAAGAAATTGTCAAAAACCACAGATTTATTGATACTTAGAAAGACCAGTTTCGGTTATTACACCATTGTCAATCTCTGATAATTTTTATCAGAGATTTTCATTCAACTATTTTGTTTATATCTTGTTTTCATTTTTTGTCTATAACTCAATAGTATATTTGTTGAATTGTTTTATTTTCATTTTAATGTATTGTATTTTCAAATTGTATGCTCAATGTGTGTTATGAGGGCAATAATGGGATTCAGTTCCTGGTGCCCTCAAATATTTAAATTTTCAATAAATAAATAATTAACTCTGTTTTCTTTTCAGAACGGATTTGAATAATTATATTAACAGAGCTTCTCTTAAAAATTCAAAAAATGTATCTTTCCAAACTGAAACATACCATTCATAAATAAAAAAGTAACATTTTTGTAAATTCGATAACTTGCTTATTTTGGAATAAATTGCGAAAAAACGCATATTAGAACAAAGCCAATGATATACTGAATGTATTAAAAAAACTCCGATGGAAAATTCGAAACCGTTTATGATCTGGAAAGAAAACAGAGTTCAACACTTCAGCAACCCATAACTCGCTTTATTAGACCACTTGAAAATTTCAGTTGCCACTTTCTCTCACTCTTATAATGATCTTAACAATTATATAGAAAACGATTATCCAATTTAAATAAAAAAAGTGTACCGAACAGACTTAATCGGGCAACAGTAGATTGACGTTCTAATATTGAAGCTGTTGAGATTTTTTTTCATCTGCTTATGGTATTAACCATACATTTTTGTTACGGTGTACCACGAATTATTATATGTTTACCCAAGAGAGGACTTACATTAAATAGGGTTGAGAAAATTGCATATTGAATGAGAATGTATCATCCATTACTGTTGACTGATTCCCATCTCAAAATCATGGAGTTTCATTCCACTTAATATTCAGTATAAAAAATGTTAGATTCAATTCATAAAGATTGTACTTCACCTTCCAGAGTCGCTAATAGTTGATATGATGGTGAGACACGCCGAATAATTTCATTCACTATTTATAATATTATAGAGATAAATAAATGTTTATTTTCAAAAAAAAAAAAAACTAAAACTACAACATCAATTACACAAAATATTAGATAAATTACAATATTACATACAATAGTTAAAATTCTTTTAATGTGTCCTCTAATTGTTTAGTTTTTCCTGTGTGGAAATTGACCTACTCCACTATGGCGTACCATGTTCTAAAGTAGGTTTTGTTAGTTTTCTCGTGCGTATTATTAATTAGTTAGTGTTTAGTAAGTCATTAGGTGGTTAGTTGTTATTTGAAAAAATGTTTTCTATGTTCTGTCTTCCTTTGTTCATCAATAAAGATGATAAAATGATACTTTATGCAACTCCTATGCATTCAAATATCGAATAGCTGCGAAAAGCTTTGGCTGAAAACAGTTCAAGGTTCAACAGTTTACACTACTACTGCAGGTTATTAGAATGATTATGTTAGGAATAAATAAATGGAGAGGAGTAAATTTATCTATTCACGGGATGGAAAGAGTATTGTTCTCATACATTATAGTGGAATAGGTTATGTGATACTTGACTTATCAAAACGAACTACGAATTGGAACCGATATGCATCGCATCAACTTATTTCCCGTGTTATTGGATGGGCACGTTAAACTGCCGGTCCCGGCTGAAGTATGACAGTCATAAGGCCCATTGGCGGCTTAAATTATATATTTCAGGTGGTAGGACCTTCCCGCAAGGGACTCCCCACCAACAAAAGCCATACGAATTTACTTTTTTTATTCAAAGGAAAGCGTAATCGAGAGAATTTTGATATTTTCTGCTATTCTCTCCTTCTGGTGACAGCCACATATATACTTTGATAAGAAAATGTCCAGACTCATAAGAAATAATATTAAGCATCATTTAGGCTACACTCAATTTTTATGTTATATGACGATCTTATACATTTTGTAAAATGCTCTGTCAAATGGAGAATCTCGAATCTTGAAATGTTATTATCGAGGATCATGAGTTCTCTAAGTCATCATTGAAGTTTATTGACTGAAAATACTATTTGACCTATAAGGTTGCATGTCCGTTCATATTGAGCTGCGCTACAAGAATACTTCAAAAGTTGAAAATATCTAGGATCGATATTCGCTCCCACATCAACTAATCCTGGAAAAGAATAAGAGAAGTTGAGCGAGCGAATACTATCCTCAATGGTCATTATTTGTAGAGCTTTATACTGGGCATTACTAGTTTCCTATACAGTACACTCATCTACTTGCATTATCATTATTTCTAGACCTTTATTCTAGGTATTACCATAGAGAAACAATAGCGTAAGTAGATATCCCATGGTATAGGGAATTTATGTCGCAACTTTTACTGTTATCTCAAGCCGATTACTGTCGATTATTGTCAATTTTTACAGTTTTGTCGGGGTGATAGTGTATGAACGGCACAATTTGAGAGACTACCAGCGTCACACAGCTGCATAGGAAAGAACTACGTGAACTATCGGCTTGGGATAACAGTAAAAGTTGCGACATAAACGCCCTATACCATGGGATATCTACTTATGCTATCGTTTCTCTATGGTATTACCACTTCCCGATACAGTATACTTAGCTACTTGCATCATCATCAAGGATATTAGAGTTTATATAGATTTTTCGTTATGAATTCTACAAGCTATAAGCCTCCAAGAAAAAGATCAATTCTAAAACAATACAGTAATATTCAACATAACTGCTTCAAACATGCTCTTCAACAATAAGCTTGTATCACAAAGAAATAAAATGAAGTTCAAGTGGAGAAAGTTATCAAATAAACATTCTGATTAATTTGTATAATATTGTAGAATAGAAGTGTCTCATTAAGAAAGCTTTTTCTGATGTCAAGAATATAGAATACGAAAAATAGGCTCATTGATAAGTGTAGCGTACAGTAAAGGCTATTCATCAATTCAAAAAAGCTACGAAAATTTGTGTTACATTACAGTCAAAATTGTGAGAGCTTCAAAAATCATCATTGTTATCAATTAAAAAAAATCACTGAGATTTCGAGTAATTCAACTTCTTTGTATACAATTTCAATGTAAATTACAAACAAACTTGAATAAGTTGATACAAAATGTTATACATGCAATAATTCTTGCTCAAGCTGTAATCCAGAAAGCGTCAAAAAATTCAACATCAAACACAACTTTGTGCTGAAGAGATGGAAAGGAAATTTTGATTGGTCAGACTTGATCCTCCTTGTACCAATAACAAGCTCTCGCGAATCGACCAATCAGAGGCTTCCTTTCTCTCAGCCAACAGTTCGAATAGAAAATGGCTGATGTGATTTGTATACCTCCAATATTCTGATTTTGGGAATAATTGTTGTATTTCAAGTTTCGTGAAAGTGTGAACGTTGAGTTTAATATTGTTTATTGATAGAGATCTTATGCTATTATTGCAGAACCTACAACTCGCTTTATACAGCATAGGCTACTGACGTTGTCCATAACTATTGTAAAGGTGCGTACAGATACACGCGCCGCGAACATGAGCAATTCAATTTTAATCAGCTGTTGCCAAGCTTTTTATATCTGTATCTTACCGTTTCTGTAAAAATACAGACATAGTCAGCTGATTAGAAGTGAATTGCTCATGTTCGCGGCGCGTATATCTGTACGCACCTTAAAGTTGAACGGCGATAAAATTATATTTATTTATTTACTGAATAAGAAGACTAGATATTGTATTCTTATTCATCATAACTAATCACGACCACACCAGGAAATTATCTTCACAACTACTCAGAAAGTAAAATACAGTAAACTTATCTAAACTATGTAAACATTAGTTAACTGACTCCCATAGTAAGCAAATACAAAAGAGTACTTAATTATCATAGTTGGACAGATTAGATAGTAACATAGTTTCCTGAATTGGAATGTTTTGAAAGTAGAGTAAATACATGAATAAATTCACATTACCTCATGACTAAATTACTAAAAGAGGAAAAATATCATCAAAAAATCAAACAACTTCATTCCTGAAAGACTAATGAACTCATTAATAGCACTCACAATATTATGTCAATTCTTTCTTCACATGCTGATGGAGAGTATTGATTAAGTAATGCAGAACATGCCTAGAATCTGATGACAATCAAGATAAATAAACCAATGCATTGAAAATCCTGGACTTTTCCACTATTATGAGACTCACCAGCGATTGGACCGCAGTCTGGTGCTGCAAATGGAAAACAAACATTAAACATCGAACATCAACACACACACATATCAGCCACAACATTTTCCGGCAAACAGCACACAAACATACAACAGATTTACGACACTTATATTCAGCAATAAGATAGATGAGTAACAACTTACCGCTTTCAATTTAATGATTTCCTATACGAACCGTGGATTTCAAATTCATCAAGTTCGTGATGATAGGCAGTAACCAGCAGATGCTATAGTACACTTCCAAGTAGGACACCCTCTGTAAAACCATTGACTATAGACATGAAGTCTATAGTCAAACATGTCTATAGAAAAACATGTCTATAGTCAAACATGACATGTAAAACATGTCTATAGTTAAAGGTAAAACACTTCCCGGAAGAGTACCTATTGTAGAGGAGTTTATCCACTATCACCTAGTTTTACAAAGCCATAGCGCTAGCTAGGTTGTGACGTCATTAGTAGATGATATATTATCCAATCAGACACTCTAGATTTACAGTTTTCTGACGGCTTGATGACGGAGCAACTTATCAGCGATAGACAATCTTTGAAATAAATAAACAAAGATTGATTTTTGAGCGATTTTTAAGAAGGAACATCATTCAGCTGAGTGATTTACGAGTTTATACAAAATAAAATAGAATTCTTGATTGATCCACACTAGCCTATCACGAAAAATCACTGGTTTTATGTAAAATAAGATAAGAGCCAAATTCTGGTACCATGATGGACCTGTATCCGCTTCTGGATCGGCTATATTGATTTACTTCTGTTATCGAAATTAGATCGACGAAAAGAGATTCAACGTAGAAGATAAATCTTGGTGTTTTAAGAGATTCTTTACTAGAAAATATAAAAAAAAACATTATTGACGTAGGTATTTTCTTCTTCTCCAAGTACTGTCTCCATTTCGGAGGTTGGCAATCAACATAGCAATTTTACCTTTTTCACAGCCGCTAGGTTTCATAGGTCATTGGTTGGTATATTTAAGCTAGCTTATGTAGGTAAGTATATAGGTTGGTAGGTACGTATATAAGTAGGTACGTAGGTATATATATATATATATATATAATATATATATATATATATATACGTATATAATAAGTACGTATATATACGTAGGTATATACGTAGGTATATTGAAGCTTAATTCCATGGACGATTCATATAATGAGAAAATATTATTATTGTATGATTTTACTCTGATCAGATTCACTAAAGGTGATATGGATCAGAAAGTCAAAACTTACCTTCAAGGGTGAGCGCCAACAAGGAATAATGATTCTATATTCATAGAAGATACCAGATTTCACAGTTGCCAAGTTAAATTCCAAAGTTGCAATACAGTCTGAAGCACATTTAATGAAGCAGTTCGAAGAGTATACTGATATGTATTTCTCATGCATATATTATATTCATGATTAGGCTATATCTGATATGACCAATATAGGCCTAATATTAAATTGCATATAATTTTGAACAATACATGTTGTGTCCTTTATAATGTGAAGAGAAAAGGATGATATTATATCATAGTGAATTAATTTGGAAAAATTTACAGTACTATGTGAAGAGAAATGGATGATATAATATCATAGTGAATTCATTTGAAAAGAATTACAGTACTATATGTCTATATGAATATTTTACATTGTCTTCCTAATTTTGGTAGGACACATTTAAGTTCTACATTAACCTTCCGGTAGTCGCGCTCTTGTAAAAAGTACAACAGTGTCAGTTTTTTTGCTGCACAAAACTATTGAATGGGGTGGTGTCAGTGAATGAGTCACCTATGCATTCCAAAACTTTCCCCCCATCACTCCACTGAGTTGCAGTATCAACCGAGCAATGGTTCAGTCTTTAGGTGTCATTTAGTCGCGACAGTGCATAAGATAGGGGAAGACTGTATACGGGGACTGTAAACGAGCCAAATACACAGAATTGATGGCTTTGCATGATGTACCTTAATGAGCTATGAAATGGTAATTATCCAAATGTTCATAGGCGTAAAATAATCCAAGAAGATGGAAAAAGTAATTATACAATTAATTAATATGTTTTGACAGTAAACAGAGTCCATAACACTTGGAAAATTGAATGTTGTACAAAATACAACACGCGACTGCTCGTGTGATTGAGAAGGGCACGATTACCGGAAGGTTAATAAGGACTGAAATTATGCTTATTCATGTTTGATCATAATAGTGAACAAAAAATACAGCAGGCATCTTATTCTAGTAGTTTCCTCTGACGTCAAGTAAGAGAAGAAACAGGTCATTTGAAACCGAGAAGAATCCTTGCTATTTACGAAACGGATCTAATCACAGGTTGGGCGCAAATTAGAGCTGTGTGCTGCTCATCAGTGAGCAATCGATCCCCAGTTAGCAGGCAGTGAGATGAATGAGCCGCCCAAGATCGTGATAGGACTCATCAGAGACAATGAAACGGCAGAGAAACTCATGTCGCTCATTCAATTTATTCATTAGTCGCTTTGATTCCGGCAATTTTGTTAATAACTAAACTGTCATCGAACAAGTAGGATGAGATTGGATCACGCTTTTGTTTTTTTTGTTTAGTGATGACGTCGATGTCAGATTCAATTCAGTTTAATCAGTGCAATTCAGATATTTAGGAGATTGTAGTGAACACATCTTTCAGCAGCATCTACAGATGGAAACCGGGCAAATTCAAATTCAAATTCAAATGATCTTTATTCACAAAAAAAAGGTAATACAGCAGCAGAAACATTAGATAAATAGTGAATATTCCCCACAAAGACAACAAGTCTGGGTGTGGGGCAGCAATTAACTTACCAGAAACATGAATGCGACATTGGAACTCCATTACACAATATTTGAATATATCCATGCAACAATTTCTCCAAAACTTATCAATTATTCAAATTTGGAGAGATCCATTGAATCATTAATGATGAAAAGATCACATTGACAGAGTACGTTGAAGCACGTTGACTGAATGTCCGTAGGAACAATTCTTCTATAAACCCTATCACTGTTTAAAAATGAAAAATGAAAAAAAGATGTCGAGAGACCATTAGAGAGAAGGCAATAGAATAATGTTCTCATCAAAATAATTAACACTTTATAAAAATATCGGGGCACCGTGCTTCGCTCGTTATTATTTATCCATTGATAAACAGAACACAATTCTTTAAAATGATTGGGCAAGGACTAACAAGCACAGCCCAAAACCATTTCTTCCCCGAATTTTGATTTATACGCTATAAATAGTTCAAAAAGTGGGTTATGTTTCTTACAATTGAATTCAGGTCCAATTTTCAGTCCAAACATTTGAAAACAGAAAAGTTAAAGTTCATATTTAGATTGTTCACAAACTAAACTCAATGACAAAATAACACTCACTAATCACTTAAAACTGTGAAATAATGATTAACTTTGAAAATTATGATATACTCTAATTTAGAATGATAGTCTATACCATGCAATATCAACACATCAGATTATTTTGATCCAGTCGATTGAAATTTCTAGATTTATATTTTCTCTTGAAATACGCTGATTGATTGCAAATTGTTGAACAGTCTCTCTCCCACTCAGGCACGCACGCATCTTCTGTTATCGACAGACGACGCAATTATCATTATGTTTTTTCAAGGATGATTAATTATTATTCTTTTCCATGTCCTTCAGTGAGTTTTCCCAGGAACGAGACCTAGTGCAATCGAATTTGTATTATTATAAATCATGTTCCAAATTTCGTGAAAATCGTTAGAGCCGTTTTCGAGATTCGGACATAAATAACCAGATAAATATGAAAATACAGAAATTGCTCGCTTAATATAATAGGATATCAATCGCGAGTCGAAACAGGCAAATATTCCCAATCTTTGAAGACAAGAAGAAGATGATGAAGCACATGGTGACATGTGAAATCAATTTGCTTGGTCTCACTTCTTGAATATAACTTAGAAATCAATCATCACGATGACTTTTTATTTATTCGTACATCTCTATCAGGCGAAGAAATGAATATTCAATTCAATAGAGCGGGATAGAGGGAGCATGATCCTTCCTTGCAGTCACTCGGCTAGAATTGGTAATTCACCTATAGTGAGGTTCACGTTATAATGACAGTATTTGATCAACTTTGGTTTTGCTATCCTTCTCCATCTTTCAACAAAGCCGGTGGTACTATCCTTTTCTAGATCCACAACGGTGCCAATTATGTTTTTAACAGTGTAGAAATATGATTAATTAATGCAGAGAATCGGCATCGCTATTCTTCTATCTTTATTCACTGTCATTATAACATGGACCTCACTATAGAACATGATTTCTGTTTGATTAATTCTTATATTTTAGACCGACTGCTGATTCAGAATATATTGTAGATCTTCAGACAAAATGTTTATCATGCTTCACTGGATCACTGGATAGTCAGTAGTGAATTACGAGTTTGAATGCAGTTATAAAATAACATATTCATTGAAGATTATTGATGGATTAATACCGGCCTTACGACTTCTTTTGGAACCTCAAAAGAGTGATCTATCTATATCCATATGAACTAGTATAGGTTTAATAGCTTCATCCCCATGAATAAGTCTGATTCTGTATTTTTAATTCTGAATAAATTGATACTGGAGTTGTTTCCACAGCACCTATTGATCGATGAATATCCACTTGACTCTCTATGCATCTCATCACATAGGATGTGCACGCTTTGAACCGGCCAAATTGCAGCATCGCTTCAGTCACCCAGTGATCACCCAGCCCATGCAGTGTGTATTAATTCATGTTTTCGCCGTCACTGAACACCTCCATAGACCGGCCACCAGCCACCACTTGGGCGGCTACTCACAGTTAACGTCCAATTTATAGGGCCGGTATGAATAACAAACGGGTCGACAGGAATAATTCGGTCGATGGAAATATCCAGCGTTTTGGCCAGAATAGAATGATGGAGTTGAATTGTGTGGCTGGTAGAAGGGCAGCGGTTGAACAGTGAACAGCGAACACTGTCCCACTATGCACCGAACCCGGGGCGTTGATTTATGTTCAGTCTTGCAACGCACAACAAACCTCAACGCTAATGGAAAACGGATGAACTACTGTACACGGTCACCATTCACCTCTAAATCAAAATAATTATACAGCCTCACGATTGTGTGTGCAAGTGTGCAACCAATTAGCGCCTCCACTCTGTTAAGAACCTCCATTTCAATTGGAAAGAAGCCCCACATGTTTCAGTGTAACCCTACACTGTAGGGTGTAAGCTACACTCTGAATATGATCCACAAGACTGTAATGTGGATTTGAAAGGAATAGGCTGTATAATTGATTAATACCTACCTAACACCATGCATTCATTTGTGATATATATCCATCCCACAACTATCCTCGCTTGCATCTCTCATTGTTCAGGAAACTGAACTGTTTGATAGTGGGCCTTTCGCTTATGGGAACAAGAGACTGGCAAGGTAAACCTGATTTTTAACTACATCCATATCCTATTATTCATATTTTCACCACTTATTGTTCAAGGGAATTCTTGCATTTTATAAGCGCTTCTCACGCCTACGGATGCAGGAAAAATATAGAAACAACAGACTAGCAAAGTATACTCAATTTTAATCTCTATCTCCATCCAACTATTCACGTTTGCATCACTTACTGTTCAGGAAAATAAAGTTTGATATTTGCGTTTCCCGCCTCTGGATACAGGAAAATATATGGAAGCAACAGAGACTAGCAGAGTAGACCTTATTTTTATCTCTATCCGTATCCTATTATTCACGTTTGCAACACTTATTGTTCAAGGGAATTCTAGCATTTATAAGCGCTTTTCACGCTTCTGAATACAGGAAAAATAATTGAAAAAACAGACTTGCAAATTATACCTATTTTCTATCTCTTACTCTTTTCAACTGTTCAGAAAATTCAAGCGTTTGATACGCGCTACTCACGCCTTTAGATACAGGAAAGAATGGAAACAAGAGACTGGTGACGTAGATCTGACATTTATGACGTCAATACAGGATAATCAACGAGAGGTTAGAGTATGAAATACGTCAATGAGTTGGCAATGAGAATGCTATGACGTATGACACAGCAAAAAAGGTTTACCTGATCCTCAAACTTATAAATTTTTGTTGAGTTGGTTGAACATGAGTTTGTGCAATCAAACGTATTCCCAGTATTCCATAAGGCACGGGTTAGATCAAACGAGCGTATACTGATTGTTCTGAACAAAGATTGATGAAAATCTGGATAAAGCTAGTTTTAAAGCTTTAGATTCATGAGAACTAACATTGGATTCATACACTTTTGGAGACATTTATCATGCTTCTCATATTATTATATATGTCGGGTTGTTTCTATGTGAAATATGCTCCAGAATTCGTGCTTGATTGGTCCAATATGTTTGATTGCTTGATCAATATGCTTGATTTGTCCTACCCCAGGCTTCATACGAACATAATAGTTGATCATACTCTCATGAGAATAATTAATCAAATATAAATGAATTTTTTTCGCAAGTTCTTGCAACTTAGAGCCGCTTCTCGCCTCCCCTCCGCCATCGCTCCTTATCCAGTCCAGTCATCCTCTCGCAAACCTCTGCATTCCATCTCTTTTCCAACATTGGCCATTTTAACCAATAAATGAACTTCTTCTTTGCTCCAATTCCTTAATGTTCCATCACGAACTTCGAATATTATATTTCTTTAAATACTCCATTTAATCTTTCTGGTGGTTTATTTTAAAGAACTTAAAGGTGCGTACAGACTTTCGCTCTGCTCCGCAATCGAACGTCACTCGAGCGATTGATGATCGACCGGGAAGCAAGAGTGGAACGCGAGAAGAGCGTTTAAAGGTGCGTACAGATTTACGCGCCGCGAACATGAGCAATTCACTTTTAATCAGCTGACTATATCTATTTTTACAGAAACGGTAAGATACAAATATAAAAAGCTTGGAATCAGCTGATTAAAAGTGAATTGCTCATGTTCGCGGCGCGTATATTTGTACGCACATTAACAGAGGTCGAGCTTGGCAAGCTCCTAGGTCGAACAAACCAATATTTGCGCATTTGTGGTCAACGTTTTTGTTTGTAATGTTTGTTAATAGTTACGATCTCTATCCTAGCATAAAATTATCAAAATTAATTATTAAATTAAATAATATAAAGTTATAAAAGCATTTATAATAATAGGTACCGGCATATTAGCATTTAGAAGAAAGACGCCGAACTCTCAATCAAACCTTTCACCTTTTGAAACATTGACAGACATTACCTTTTATAATAAGACATTGAAATAAATGCAATAATCAGAATATTTATCATAAATTAATCATGTAAACATAATGCATTATTAGGCTACCCAGCAATCCCCTGGTCAGAATATTTTATTTAGTTTTGTCACCCGATCAGCTGGTTTGAACGTTCCACATTTGTGAGGTTAGGTTGTAGCGAAGTCAACAATAAGAAAAGAGCGGATCGATCATCCTTAGAACATATTTCGAACCTCAATCGAACCCTTGCGTAACATATCGCGTAACGTTCATGATCGGAGCTATTGCTGAGCGAGTGCGGAGCGTGCGCGGAGCGTGCGCGGCGCGTGTTGGAGGCGCGTATATCTGTACGCACCTTAAGACTCCAGATCTTTCTTATTATGTGAGTAGCTTCCAAAACAATCTTCAAAAAAGTAGCCACCTGAAAGAGTTTTATTGTTCCATCATGATAAATTTCCCATTTCTCAAATCAATCAAGGTATGAAGCAATCAATCAATCAATCCACTCTAGAAAATATATAGCCTATAATGCTTAGCCTGTGGGTTTTGAATGATTATTAATAAACAATTTCACCCATTTAGAGAATTCAGTTCTCAAGTAGTAGTAAAATCTATATATATAGAAGCGAAATGGCACTCACTCACTCACTCACTCATTCACTCGCATAACTAAAAATCTACCGGACCAAAAATGTTCAAATTGGTAGGTATGTTCAGTTGGCCCTTTAGAGGCGCACTAAAATCTTTTGGCAATATTTCAACTCTAAGGTTGTTTTTAAGGTTTAAAGTTCGTCTTTTAGCATGTATATTCTTCTTCTCCCAATCTCTTAATTAGAATTGAAATTCCATATCATATGTTACTATAGAACTATAATCTAGATAGAGTACCTCTTCGAAACAGTTGTTAACTGCAACTAAATTAATAATTTTGTCAGGTTGGCATTAGTTGAGTTGATTTTGTTAGGTTGGCACCAAGTTGAAGATTTAAATGCATTTATCGCGGAAAAATTGATTGGGCATGCTACTTCAATCCTGGGAATATTATATTACTAGCCGTCAGGCTCGCTTCGCTCGCCATATCTGTCTAGCCAGACGTTTAGTCTGGATCCCCGACTGGATTGTCCTAATATAATATGATAAAAATGAAAAAATGCAGGCGAGCGAAGCGAGCCTGCTGATCTCACTCTTGGACGATCCAGTCGGGGGTCCAGGGGGCGGAGCCCCCTGGCTAGACGGATATGGCGAGCGAAGCGAGCCTGACGGCTAGTACTTTTATAAAATTCAGATATGAAAACAGAGTAATCATTCAGAGTTAAACTGATTGAGACAACTAATTTGATTTCTAGAAATGAGGGAACATTATCTCTGAATAGATCTGGTAATGATCGATTTTTTAAAACGAGGTCAGATTCATGAGCAGTTAATTCCACTACTGTCCACTGAAACCGCCAGGGCATTGCATTGACAAGGCCAAAAATAACACTGGAATCTCGTGAGACAGGCTCGTACACTATCGATGTAACCTGGTTAATCGCCAACAATTATGATCATCCGACTCATCTAATTGGATAGTATGCTTGCACTTGCACTATCAGAAGGCAGGACGCTACTCCCCTTATGACCAATACATATCTAATGCACGTGGAATGCATTAAATGCTGATCAAACAATGTACTACAATAAATGGAGGCTGATGAGGACTTAAGAAGATTCAACAGTGGAAATTTAATTATTATTATTATTATTTTATTATTATTATTATTATTATTATATTTTTGTTGTGTGAAGCGACAAATTCTGAGCGGTGCTCAAGTGGCATACAACATGTCATTTTTAGAATGGAGTCACATGAATGCTCTAAAACACTCCTCAATGGTATAAGGACAAGCCTCTACCAGTGTCCTAATTATCTTTGAAACAAATAACTTATAGCCGCTACACAGCCTTATATCCTCGGGAATGCAATTAAAACACTTGAGTCCTGAATAATACGGTCCCTTTTCGAGAAGAGTCAGTCTATGGATAGGGAACTGGAATAATCCTGTATTTTTACCTCGTGTTTCATAAGTATGACAAATTCGGTTAGCATTAAAAATATTTTTGTTTTTGAACACAAACGAAACAACTTCAAGGAAGTATATCGCTGGAACTGTAAGTAGTCGGAGTGCCTTGGATATGGTCTTACAGGAGAAAGATGGACCCACTCCCCCCAAAATCCGAAGTGCTTTTTTCTGCATTTTTAAGTTTGTGTTCAAATGAATTCTTCCAGCCCCCCAAAACAAAATACTAAATCTAATAAGTGAAAGAAAATGCCCAATGGTAAACCTTTAGAGCTGTCTTGAGATTTGAATTCGACTTAACAGTCCTCAGAGCAAAGAGAGCATGGTAAAGCCTTTTTTGGAGTTCCTCTATGTAACCATCCCACTTCAAGTTTGCCTGCAATTCAATCCCCAGAAACTTTGTCCTATCAGTAGCAGGACACTTCCATCCCACAATAGCTGGATCATTCTCATTACCTCTCATAGAGAACTTAATAAAATTTGTCTTGCTTAGATTAAGCTTCAAGGAATTATCATAAAACCATCCATTGAGCTGCTGCATGGCAATCTTAGCCTTCTCCATGACATCTTGATAGTTGTTTAAAATTTGGAAGTACACATTTTGAAGATGTAAACGAGGGAGCTCAGAGAAACAACTGTAATCATATTACAATATAGTAATACTCGTGATAATAGGATATTATTGGGATACATAGTAATACTCGTTATTATATTCAATTACCGTATTATTAAACGAAAAGCCAATGTTACATGATGTCTCTCACCAATTTGCATCTGTAGAATCGTATATTACAAGTGTGACCTTTTTTTTGTGATATGATTCATGTCATCATAGTGTGTATTTAAAAATGTATATTTTATCTCATTACAAGATTCCCTAATAAAAAAATTATTCAAAACTTGTTTGCTGATAAAACTTATACATAACCTATGTATAATATTTGGACAAATTTGTAACTAGATTAGGAAATTGAAGAAGTTTTGGGCAATAGCCTGTTTTTTCTTTTCCGATCCTTGTATTGTTTTTGCTAACCAAATAAATTACCAATTAATAATAAAATAAATATCCAACCATGTCTAACCGTCCGGTAGTTGCGCCCTACTCACTCACAAGAGCAGTCGCGTGTTGTATTTTGTACAACATCCAATTTTTCTAAGTGTTATGTACTCTGTTTACTGTCAAAACATATATTGATTAATTATTGTATTATTACTTTTTCCATCTTCCTAGATTATTTTACGCCTATGAATATTTGGATGTTCACCATTTCATAGCCCAATAAGGTAAATCAAGCAAAGCCATCAATTCTGTGTTATTGGTTTGTTTACAGTCCCCGTATACAGTCATTCCCTATCTTATGCACTGTCGCGACTAAATGGCACCTAAAGACTGAACCATTACTCCTTTGATACTGCAACTCAATGGAGTGATGGGGGAAAGTTTTGGAATGCATAGGTGACTCATTCACTGACACCACCCAATTCAATAGTTTTGTGCAGCAAAAAAACTGATACTGTTGTAATTTTTACAACAGCGCGACTGTCGGAGGGTTAATGTTTCTGTCTCTAATGTTAAGTGAAGTTCAGTGCACAAAGATGAATCGAAACCTCCATTGATATAATAATGAATTCTCAATTCAAGTTTCTCCGAATTTAAAACTTATGTGTACAAAGTTTATCCTAGTGATTCACTTCTTAATATTTTCAAGAATTCCTTCAATAATTATTTTTAAATCATGTATGATATAGAATTGATGATAGAATCCCTAACTCTATAAGTAACTTGAGTAAAGAAAATTAACTGTACTTATCACTTTTATACTAATTTTTGTGCTAAGTAATGAATATTTGAATCTTTGTCTGCAAGTCTTTAATTCTTAGACTAGCAACGGGACAATATGTCCCAGCAGAGATGACCAACCTCAGACTACAACTGGGACAATATGTCCCAATAGAAGTTCATCGAATCCCAGTGGATGAATAGATCAAAACTACACAGTAATGACTCCCAGCGGTAGTCTAGGGTCTATCTGTAGAATACATCAGCTGTTTAGAACTATCTGATCGCCATATTATTTGTGAATTCAGGTTATATTGTGGTTATATGCTCTCATGTATGCATGTGTCAGATGCTGGTATTGTGCAGAATGAAGCTGTTCTAATGTGATTTGCAGTGTCATTTTGAGTTGAAAGTGAGTAAATAACTTCATAAATAATGTCAATAAAAACATGTGAAATTGAAATTGCAAAGCTATTTACTAAATTCTATTCATTCTATTCATTTTTATCGTGTTTTTTGTATTGGGACATATATTATTATCACAATGGTAAAATTGATTATTTGGTATTTGACGGGACAAGCTTCATAGACCCTATTTGGTAGTCTAAGGGTTAAGTTCATTATACAAACAATAAAACTTATTCTGTGACGGGAAGATTTGCAGTTCCATCACTTAAAACAAAGTGGAAGTTACAGTTTAGCTTAGACCTATCTACTCACATTGAACAATACAGTAACGTTTTCAGCAATAATGGTTAACAGTAATCACTTTGTCCTATTTAATTCGCTCTTGTTAATAGCTTTGTATAGTTTTAAAAAGTGGGATCAGTCTTATTCAAAGAAAACAATCTTTAGATCCAAATCGCGTAGCTTCTGTGTCTATCTGGACCAGTTG
This sequence comes from Nilaparvata lugens, assembly GCF_014356525.2. Taxonomy (NCBI): domain Eukaryota; kingdom Metazoa; phylum Arthropoda; class Insecta; order Hemiptera; family Delphacidae; genus Nilaparvata; species Nilaparvata lugens. The sequence continues at coordinate 82,280,985 of NC_052505.1, read as the reverse complement.
GTACTCCCGCCTGTGATATTAAATAGGTCGGAAGAGAAATTAGATTCTAACTCACAGCGGAGTTCCTGTACTCAAATTCGTGTTCAGAATTCAGGGAAGGAAGCTCCAACAACTAATAAGCATTCCTCCCCCTCCCCTTGCACTTTCCAACCCCCTCCAACTTGGCCAACGTCGAACTAACTATTGTCTCGGCTTAAATTGCAAACATAAATTGTACAAACTTCCTCCGTTTGACACGAGGACCCAACTTCCTATCCTATTACCGGTATCTGATTGGAATTCTTTTGTGTTATTGAGGCAAACTCCACAAAACCCACCCACAATCATAGCAATATTACTTCGATACCGTACCATTCATACTTCAGTATAGAGAAGAGTATTCTATCATCACTATTAGACTATGGATATCACAAAGTTGAATGAAAATCGAATTCTCACTCAACTTAATACAAAAAATCTGGTGTGGTGCACTCACCCAACTTTCCTTGCGGTTATGAAAATTGATCAATTGACGCCAGTGTTCCCGCGCATCTCAAGTCCACTTTTCTAAGATCTGAGCCAGCTGGTGACAGGACTATAACGCTGGAGAAACACGAGGTCTGCTATCTCTTCATAGTGAATCATTTAATAGAATCAACAGTGTTGCCAACAGTTCGCAATTGGATAATCACATTTTCTCGAATTTCGAGCTTATTTTCAATTTTAGGTGATAATGTTACTGAACATTAATTGTAGAGATTTTCATGCTCAATCTTTTCCAATTGAATTTTTTTGTTCAAATTGTATCTGAAGCCTGATAATTGAAAATCTAAAATCAAACTTTGCATAGATGATGCAGTGCTCCTGAAATTTTTACAGATATGAGACTTGTGGCAGTTGATAGAGCTTAACAATGACCATTTTTGGTATGAATTTGATCAAAATCGTTGGAGCCATTTTTGAGAAAATCGCGAAAAAACCCTGTTTTTAACAACATTTTCGCCATTTTAGCCGCCATCTTGAATTGCATTTGATCGAAATTGTTCGTGTCGGATCCTTATAGGGGAAGGACCTCAATTTCTAAATTTCAAGTCATTCCGTTAATTGGGAGATGAGATATCGTGTACACAGACGCACATACACTCATACACACACACACCACACACACACATACAGACCAATACCCAAAAATCACTTTTTTGGACTCAGTGGACATTGAAACGTATATAAATTTACAATTTGAGGTACCTTAATTTTTTTCGGAAAGCAATACTTTCCTTACCTATGGTAATAGGGCAGGGAAAGTAAAAATAGATTGCATTTCTCAGAAACCTTCACAGAGAAACATTTTAATACCCTCATATATTATTTGAATATATATATATTATTTTACACTCAATAATATTTGACCTCATAACGGAATTAGAAAACATATACTTCAGTAATACAAGTGGAAAAGGACCTCAATAATATAGAATTATATACAAGAGAAACAAGGGCTAGTCTTCCACATTAAAATTCAAAACTCCTTCATTCTCTTGTGTCCTTGAAAAGTTATCTAGGTCATGTATAATCTTCATACAGTTGTTCTTGAAGTTCCTCTATGATATGAAGCTATTACTATTCTCGTAGTAGTTTCTCGTTTACTTTAGCATTCGATGAACAAATACCATTATCGTCTTTAGTGGTGAATATATCATGGTGAGGATTATCCATTACTATGTTATTTCTTGCTATTTAATCACATTTCCAACACAGCAAAGTTCCAGTAACCAACAAACTTAATTGGACTTTCAATTGTATCCAATTTATTCCTCAAACAGAGAGATTAGCAGTAATTTTGTTGAATAGCAACAGATCGAGATGGAGGGTTTCAAAACTCGTATATAAGGGGGTTTCACAGAAACGGTAAATTTTTAAAGTTAATTAATTTCAAGAAAAACAAATCTATGAATAAAGTTTTTCATATCAATCAATAGTAAAAATAATGCCATTTCAGAATAAATAATACCGTAACATTTATTCATTGAAGATGACATCTTGTAGGTGTATTCCTTTTCTACGCAAACAATCTTGTAGTCTCTTCATCACATTGTCCATGGTTTGACGTAACATTACAACTGGAATTACTGAGATCGCTTCTCGAATCTTAGCTTCCAATTCTGCAACAACGGAGGAATCCATGTCTTCGAAAATGACTCAATAAGTATCACTACATCGTCAATTATAAATTTGTTTGTATTGTTCAGTGTATATTTTACATATCAGCAAATTTATAAGAATACCGTGGTAGATCACTACCTCCGTAAACAAAGCCGTAGTGCGTTCGTGTGACGTCAGCACAGGTAGGGCTCCTAGACCAATAGAAACTCTAGCTGATATAGATCAGCTGAAATCAACGCATTTTTATTGGTGTAGGAGCCCTTCCTATGCTGACGTCACACGAATGCACTATGGCTTTGTTTACGGAGGTAGTGGGTAGATACAATTTATGGAAAAGGTAGTCATGGCACCAAATTGTAGTATTTGCTTTCAAATAGAGAGCTGCTATCTGATTTGTCGTCTTTAAAGGGTGAAAAGCATAACAAATAATCTAGTATTTGCAACTTTAAATGGTGAACACGTGCTACACAGGGAGAGATATCAAACCGTACTCACTAAATTTTAGGTAAGAGCAATCTAAAATAAGGAGAAATAAATATTGGGAGATAAGAGGGAAGGGAAAAGACGTTTGTCCCCTGGAGCAAGGAGCAGAGAAACCTGCAGTGCTGCACCGGAATTCAGCAAGTGCTGAGCTTGGTCATGAAGGATGGGTGTGAGGGGTTTGGGGGTTCGTGGGGTGGGGGGGGTGGGGAGTTTGAAGCTGTGACGTAATACGAGTAAATAGCAGCAGCAGCCCGTTTCGTGACCTCCAAAGATTTTCCTACTCCTAATTACAGAGATTTTATCTTGGCTCAAAACTTTTTAATTTCTCAACTTCATTCTGCGACCACGCGCTGTCCCGGCCTCTCTCGTCCAAATTATGAAATATGATGGCTTTGTTAAGCAGCGACTGCCAGATTAAGAAATTTATTTAGAAAAATTACCAGCTAATGAATTTGTCACTATCGCAAACGGCAACTTCCTGAGCGGCGACAACAATGAAGTTGATAAATATCGCTCTCAACAAACTTTCTAATTCAATAGTCGGAGAGAGATTCTAAAATAAATGGGACAATGTTTGCTTAATGCTGGCAGTTAGGGGTGTCCAGATACGAAATTGCAGCTTCTAGATAAGTCACAGATGATAATATTCAATGTTTGTCATTATCAACATAGTGTTTTTGTACCCCTCTATCGATCAGATAGAATCAACAGAACAACAGTAGAAGACAGACTATTCATGAGAGAGAGAAGAAATTATCTTCAAGATTCCCTCGTGAAAATCTTTCTCGTTATTATCTTCATGATTCCCTCGATGAAAATTTTGAACTTTCCATTATTATCATCTCTATAATGATCCAACATTACCAGCCTGAGAATGAAAGAATATATAGGGTGACACAGAATAACAGGAACTTTTAAAAACGCCATAAAGCATTAGTGGGAAGGGCAAAATGTTTTTATTCAAACTAATGTAAAGTTCAAGACTTACCATTTGAGAATTATTAATAATATCTATCACTTTTTTCACAATTACTTCTTCAACATGGCTTCCTCCTGCACGAATACACTCTTGAAATCTGTGTTGCGATTCCTGAACGATTGCTGCAACATTTCAGCTGGGATATTGTTAATTTCATTTGAAATTCTCTGTTATGATTCAACTACAGTTATTGGTCAAGTTGTAAAAACGTTTGATTTGAGATAGCTCCACAAACAGAAAATCGCAGGTGGACAGATCATGGGACCAGGAAACGTAGATGTTGCAGCGACCAATGAGGAATCGTCAACACAGATTTAAGAGTGTATTCGTTCAGGAGGAAGCCATCTTAAAGAAGTAATTGTCGAAAAGCGATAGATGTTATCAATATTCTCGAATGGTAAGTCTTGATCTTCACATTAGTTCGAATAAAATAATATTTGTCCTTCCCACTAATGTATAATGGCGTTTTTAAAATTTCCCGTTATCCTGTATTATGGAACATAATAGATTGATATCAATCGAAACTACATAAGATTATGGTATATCAATATCTGCTCCGCAAATGTTTTCTGTTGAAAAAGTAACAATGAACAGCACTTTATACAAGCCCTATGCATAAATCGAACAATTTAACATGAATAAGTATAAAAAGTCACAAATAACTAAAAGTATAACCGACTACAAATATTTGATCTAATATAAACTCAGATTCAATATTATACTTCATAGTCTATCCCTGGGCATTGAATCATTCTTCAATCATGAAAAATTACAAATCATGAATATGTTCATATTATATGAATATGATCAGGATAGGACAACAGGCACAGCCCAAAACTATTCTGTTCCCAAATTTTGATAAATAATGAAATGTCCGAAAAATAGGTTATGTCCTACTGAGGAAATTTAAAGTTTAAAGTTCTGTCCAAGAATATATATTAGCTGGAAATTTTGAATTTAGAATGATTAAAATACCAAATTATAGTCAAATTTTGTACTTAATATCACCGCACTTTGAATAAATAAAGTTATTTCAGAAAATCTTGAAACCAAAAATACACATAACTTTCAACTAGGCACAGCTGTTACAGCTGTTATGAACTGAAGGAGGTGGAAATGGAATAGTAATGATTACAGTGATTAGTTTTGCGGAAAGTTCAGCATTATATATTATTTTAAAGAATTCAAATCAACATAAGTATGCACTATTATTGAGATAAGAACGTTCTCAGCCAAGCATGCTTTAGCTGCTTAGTAGCCAGCTACTATAATCACTATAATTGGTTCCCGTTATTGTTTGCTATACATCTAACGCGTGATTGACTAAGACCGTTCTTGAATATAGTTTAAAGAGACTCATCTTATTCACGATTGATCAATAACAGTTATCATCGATTTGAGGTGACGTTTTTTCTCAAATATATATAAATCCCCATATATACTACACTACAATGCATTTGAATTCAAATAACATGGTAAACCATATACGCGACAAAAATATGCATTTTTGTAAATCGAATTCCGGAGGGGAGCTCCTCAGATCGGCCGGATTTCAATTTGTCTATACAATCACATCCTTCGAGATGCAAATCATGTCATTCATGCATAGTGCACGTGGAAGGGTCTCAGTTTTTCTGGATATCTGGATCAGCTCATCCAGCCTGTAAAACTAGATGAATATTATTACTAAAAGGTTCTAAGAGAGAGCTTTAAGGTTTCTTTTGAGGAACTTCAAGAGTAACTGGAAACAAAACTTAAAGGTTCTCTTCAACTTTGTTTTTAAAGTGGAATGAAAAAATAGGGTGGTTGGGTCATCATTTGAAATTGCAATATGTTGATATTATTGGAAATGTTTGATACTCGTAATTCCAGATAATAAACACAAATTACAAAAAGTTGAAATACTGGACAATTTAAAATGCTCCTTCACATGGTAAATAATTGTTGAAAACTTTTAATCAATTTCGGATTGTACATATAATTTTGGTGTTCAGTTACATTGAAAAGATGTTAAGAAAGGATGAGTAAGGTTTACTCTATTCATAGCGTTTGTGCGAGTTTGAAAAAAGTTGGAGAAATTGATCCTATTCAAGCGATGAAGAGAGAAGTTTTGAAACGCTTCAAAAACACTGGAGATTAGCCGAAGTTTTGCTGCACCATCGGTCGTAATGGGTTCTCGTCAGAAATGCCAAGGACGCGCAGGATTTTTGCGATATCAACCCTTCTCCTCCTTCACCTCCACCTCCTCCTTCACCACCACCTCCTCCTTTTTCTTCTAGTTCTTCCTCCTCGTGAAAGCCCAAGCCGTCTGCCGTCTATTCATCTCTCAGCGTTCACACACGATATCGCACACATTCGATCCTTCCGTACCAGTCACCCTTAACCAACCAACCCCCTCCTTCTATAACCCTAATTTCGCACACACTTCCAAATCCACCCCTCCTCACTCTTTCCTACTACACTCACATTCTTCTCCCACTACCCTCCTCCATTCCATTCACTTTTTAACACTATTTCTTTCTTTATCTCATATTCGCTATCTCGTCCTTCCTTCGACCTCTCCTTTACCTCACAAACGCGCGCGCTCGGTAGCCCGCATTGCAAACAAGAGGCTTGAGCATTTCAAGTTCTCCGGTTCAAAGCTGAAGCGCAAAGCATATGTAGTCAAAGTTCTTGCTCAGTGTTCTCAAAACAACTAGGCACCAACAAATTTTACCAACTTGTTCCTGGGACCTTACAATATTATCTTTGTAAACACCTACGCAACTTACTCATCGCTCACATGCTTTAAACAGCGCTCTGTCTCTTTCAGAAATGATGATTGCAAATCTTGAATGTTCTCGAGCAGGTAAATACAAAACATGAGAAGTTACAGAATGCACGAACGGGGAAGGAGAAAAGCTTGGTATTTTGTTCTTGTCAGCTTATCCAGATGATGAATAGGGTTTACAAATCATGTAAATGATGTACTCGAAGAAAATCTCTAACAACCTATTATTATACTCACGAACAATAATGGATATTTGTCTTATAAGTTCTATCCTCGGTAGTCCAAGCAGTGGCGGTTCTAGGCCTAGGCTGGGTAGGCGGCCGCCTACCCAGTTTTTATGAGATTTTTTTTTAATTTTTCATGTAAACCTAAAAATGTTAAATAAAAAAATAAATTTTGGAAGTATATTTAAATGTTTATAGTCATGAGTTATATTTTAGATGATTCAACAGAAAATTGTTTTTATTCTATTCTATTACTATGCCACATTTGCAGTGCGTGAACGCAGGGCTTTCTATGCTTAGAACGGGGAAACTTACCTCAGGTCTACAATGACAACACAACGTCTAACTAATCTTCAATTTTATCTATTGACGAGAGAAAAGTGAAAGGCTGATTAAGAACCCTGAAAAATCTTAGAGGCGTTCAGCAATGTTGGGCAAAGAAGACTACAGTTGTAAATATAAAATGTATACTCTATGTTCTGAATAATGTTAAAGTGTAATAAACCGTTGATTTCATGTATTTATTCAGAAATTTCCTTCGATATTCCAAATAAATAGCCCATCAAATTGAAATATTATTTGAAAGAATGATTAAAACAGCAAAATTATGGTTGGCCTATTAGCAAAATAGTGTCGATTGAACAATTAAATATGAGTATTAACATTTTTATATTTATTAATACATCTTCATTTAATACCTATATGCTTTGACGTCTTTTTTACATGAATTACTTAAGTAGCCCTACCCTAGGTCTATGAATAGACCTACAGTATGATAAGTTTTGCCTACCCAGTTTTTTATGTCTAGAACCGCCACTGAGTCCAAGTCTTGCTATTACACTCCAGACTTAGTATTTTTTTTAATTGAATATAAGTGTTACTAATACTAGGACATCAGTTTATTTCTATCCTAGATTAATAATTCAAGTCATTTTACAAGAAGAGTCTTGTAATAGCTTCTCCTTGTCATGCCCGGTCTATACGACAACGATATTAGAGCAAACCTGCCAGGTTTGCGCTAAGTTTGCGTCGTGTAAATGGGAGATCGTTGTAAATTTCTGAGGTTTGAAGGTTTGCGCTTCCTTCGATCAATCTTAGCCAGGTTTGCGTCAATTTTTCTAGGGAACGATTATGTCTCATCTATCCATCAAAACCTAAATCGCTTCAAAATGAAGATAGAGAATTCGCGATTTCAGATTCGGATTCAGCACCATCGAATTAAATAAGTGCGAGGTCAATTCTCGAAAATACTCAAAAACAAGGAAGATTTTTTAATGGATAATAATAATCTTATTCACTTCTTAGTAATGTAATAGATAGGCTATAGCTATTCACTCTCTATTTGATAAGCAGTATTCTTGATTATTATTATTGATGAGAAGGAGGAGAAGTGGGAGGAGGAGGAGGAGGAGTTGAAGGAGGAGGAGGAAGAGTAGAGTGAGGAGGAGGAGGAGCGGGTGGGAGAGAAGAAGGAATAGATGAGGATGTGAAGGAGGAGTAGTTGGGGGAGGGGGAAGAGGAGGAGGAGGAGGATGAGGAGGCTTGAGTTACTATTCATCTCAAGTTTAAAAACACTTCAAAGACTTCGTATAGAATTTATATATGGTTTAGTTTATATTACAGGTTTGTGTTAAAGTTGGTGTCGTGTGAACAGAGGTTTGAGCAAACTTGGTTTAAAGCCATATTTGCGTAAACCTGGCTTTGAGCCGTTTGCGCAAATAATGTTGTCGTGTAGACCCGGCATTAGTAATTGACAAGGATTGCAGTTCAAAAAAGAGAAAAAACATTCAAACATCGGAAATGAAAAAAATATTTCGTGCAATCTTTGAAATCGCAAATAACGATCAATAATATTCATTCACCATAAACGTGATCTATCACTGTGCTCAATTATTGCCCGTGAACGATTTTCTCGCAATCAACTGATTTTTCTAAAACTGATACATATGCGAATGAATAATATTCCGCTCTAATATATGTTGTATTACGCATTACTATAACTATGTATCATGATGGTAGATATAAGCGACTCACACTATTGAGCAACCCAATACTTATTTTCATTGTATTTATTCATTTATTCATTTATTTATACATTGATACATACACTATCATTCTCAATTATGAATGATTGGAAGAGAAACAACAGGCTTAAAGCCCAAAACTGTTCCTTTCCCAAATTTAGATAGAAGTTGTCCAAAAATAGGTTATGTTTACACTTTATGATTTCCAATACAAGCTCTCTCAATACAAACTAACTGAAAGTTATATTATTTTCAATTAAATAACTCCAGTAAAAATTATTTTTCTTGATTCAAACTACGTCCACTCAGTCAGTTTGCTCGGTATAAATCTAGCATTATAGAGGTAGAGGTCACAATAAGAAAGTAACCCCATGTTTAAGCAATCCAGAGATTGCAGTCTACAAATCATCCTTAGATACTGGAAGTATTTTTCTCCTTCTTTCTTTCACGGTTAAGACATTACAGCCTGTCTCGAACCACTGGGCTTCTGAAATCAACTCTTCTATGTGCTATATTTTCAAATAGATAGCTGCTGAAACAATTTATATTGATTGTCCTTTTGAAGTTCTCAAGACCAATGTCTCTCGGATGACGAAGTCTCTTTCAATCGTTTTCTCATTTTCAAAAGGCTGAATCGCAGTTTATCCTTTCAGCAGCTTTTTCTCCATTCACATGAAATAAATGATGTACTACGTTACCCACATTTGAACAGTTGAAAAAAATTGGTATAGAAACTATTCTAGGCTGAGCCCTGTTGTAAAGCATGAGACCTATTGTAATGATGAGTCGATTCACACACAATTATAAGTAAAAAATCTGGTGTGGCGCACTCACACTACTTTCCTTGCTCATTGAACTGTAAGCCCCATTCTTAAAAGAGAATAATTTAGGGGAATAATATAATGACGATTGGCAGCAACATATTTGACACTACGATCAGACTACTGTTTATGTGTATATATTATAATATTGTTTCCAGAGTACTTTTTCCTTTGTGTAAATTGTGAAATCCGATGATATTTTTTGAAAGTCGTCAAAACAGCTGTTCTACAGATGAAATATCTCGACAATGTATTCTTTTTATGAACTGCCTACCTGCCTACCTCATGCACAAGGAGGTTACAAAGTCCATTTCTCATGGATGGGGTGGACCCTCCATTAGTTTCCCAGAAAGGAGACTCATGCCAGTTAATAGAGCTGATAAATAACTATACAGGGTATGAATTTGAGAGAAATCGGTCAAGTCATTTTTGAGAAAATCGTGAAAAACATGGTTTTTTAGTAATTATCTGCCATTTTTCTCAAAAATAGATATTACGGAGCTCCTGCAATTTTCTCAGGAATGAGACTCATGTCAGTTGATAGGGCTTATAAATAGCTATCCATGCTATAAATTTGAAGAAAATCGTTAGAGCCGTTTTCGAGAAAACCGTGAAAAACATGGTTTTTTAGTAATTATTCGCCATTTTTTCCGCCATCTTGAATTGGATTCTATTGAATTTCTCACTGTCGGATCCTCATGGTATAAGGACCTTAAGTTTAAAATTTCAAGTCAATCGATTAATAATGAGGAATGGAGTAATCACACATACACACACACACACACACACACACCACACACACCACACACACACACACACACACACATACATACCACACACACACACACACACACACACCACACACACACACACACCACACACACATACACACACACACAGACACCCCCAAAAATCAAGTTTTTGGACTCAGGGGACCTTGAAACGTATAGAAAACTTGAAATTAGGGTTCCTCAATTTTTTGTAAAGCAATACTTTCCTTACCTATGGTAATAGGGCAAGGAAAGTAAAAAATGTTATTCGTAAAAAATTGCACTATGAATATTATTGCTTATTGAATATTGAATTTTCATAATATTTCAAATATAATAATATCTATTAGTAGTTTAGGATGTTTCTTCGAGTTTGATAAACAGTTTGGTGAAAGTACGGAGGTAGAAAAGAATAGAGCTATCCACTTTGTCTACTGACAGACAAGGACGGCAAACCAATGTTAATCAGGTGCTGACTTTGTAACGTGTTTCTCACTAACTTATAGATATGGTCCAAATATTTCCCTCATGAATTTTGTTCTACTTGTTACAATAAATATTAACGATAATTACCCGATTGGATGATAATAATTCAATAACAATACTAATTTACTACACCGAAATAATTGAATCCGATCTGTAAACGCGAATGTCACTGGAATTTCGTCCATATTGATAATTCTCGGTTAATTATTGAGAATGATGTGTCATAACAATGGATTCCGCTGAAAATACAGCTGATATTGTATGCGCTAATTGTGTTTGTAGGTGTGATAAGCTTTCGCTGTGAGCGCTATTGTATCAGTGAGGCAGTGTTGCTGCAGAAATCCTCAGTGGGCTAGACTGACGCAAGCAGTGGTAAGTAATGACGTAAACCAAATGCTGCTGGGTCCTGATCAACCTTCAACGTACTTTCAAGCTGTCACTCAGACGCAAGCGTTCCAACATTATCCGTTACATTCATACATATCACCAGAGAGAAAGCCTATTTATTGATTGTTTTCTTCCATGATATTACATAATTTTCCATGAAACTCTGGCCATTTACGATGTTATAAACTTATGAACAAGTTCCATCATATTCTCACTGTAAAAGTGATTGGAAAAGTTGTGTAACAATGGTTGAGCGGGAAATTATTATATCAGAGGAAGAGTTGAGGAAGAATGAATTTTTCCTCACGGGGTAGCTGACCTCGTTTTTGTAATTGCGTACTCACATGATACAATACATTTATTTTATTATTCTTATTTATTTATATTTTTTACAGAGAAGCACTAATTGGGAGAGAGAAACTAAGGATACTCCTTGTACTATTTCTTTCCCAAATTTAGATAACCCTTTAAATGTCCAAAATAGGGTTATGGTTCCACTTCACATAATATAATATACAGTAGAACCTCTATAATATTCGTAGTTGGTTTAATCAAGTGTTCATTACTAATTTCGGAGGGTGACAATTTATCGAGTCTATGGAAGTGGAGGAGGAGGAGGAGGAGGAGGAGGAGGAGGAGGAGGAGGAGGAGGAGGAGAAGGAGGAGAAGGATGAGGAGGAGGAGGAGAGGAGGAGAATGAGGAGGAAGATGGTGATGGAGAAAACATATTATAAAATGTGATAGATAAATTATAGAATGCCAAATTGATATCAAATGAGCAATCATATATATCATGGTTAGAAATAAAAATAATATGGGAATAGTTATATAATATTTAAGTATAATTATTATCAAACATTTCTAGAAAATATTGTGAAAATTTTCAAATTCCAAATGAAGAATGTTCAGACTTATTGATCTATTTTTGAATATTCAATAAACTAAAATTCTCGTAGTATTTCAAATTTTTGTTCCAATGGAATTAATTTCTGGTAGACTAACGCCTCATAACTAACATTCACAAACGAATTCTCGATTCTTGACCTCCATTACTGTACTGAATGGAACTATTACTCTTTCAATAAACAATAATTTGATCTGGCTGTCTATGAAATTTACGGTTGATGACCTCATATCTAAAGAATTAGTATACCTTCAACTTAACATAACATAATATTTTAACTCCTTATTAAAAGGCGATTTGACCATTTCAAATATCTTGACCGAGCTTGGTGAAATCGAGCATGATTTCTATCATGATACTGTATCTCTAATTGCATTGAGAGATTAGTAGTTGTAGTCTCTACTATAGGTAGTTGAAGTCCTATGAAATAATACGATAGTAGTAATGATAACAAGGCTGCAAAGAAATAAATTTCCTTCATCGCATATTAAAAACAATGACATTCTGCGGCAAATCACCTGTCAGGACCAAAAAGAATGTTGGATGACGCTTTACTCGAACAAGTGTCCTATTTCAAGTACAGTACCTGGGTATTGAGATCACACATATGGATTTGATAATGATGTAGATCTGAGACTGAATAGATTCCTACATATATGTGGTACAATAAAACGCCGGTTGAAAAACAGATCAAGGAAGGAGACACAATTAAAATTTCATAAAGTGATGTCGGTACCAACATTATTGTATGGAGCAGAAACTTGGGTTAGCAAGAAGAAAACATAAGGCAGAGTTCAAGCTGCAGAGATGCGTTTTCTTCGAAATGTGAAAGGTTGCACAAAGTTAGACAGATTCCGCAATGATGACATTAGAAATGAGTTAGGAATATCATCATTAGCTGCACAACTTGAAATAAACAGATTGAACTGGAAAAACCATGTGGAACGAATGCCAGATACTAGGATACCAAAGGCTGTCATGGAATATAGACCCTTCGGTAGAAGGATATTGGCAGACCTCTGAAAAGATGGTAAAATGAATATTTATATCCTTTGAAACCGGAACAGGTGTGTCCGCCTAATCCTGGAAAGAAGAAGAAGAAGAAGAAGAAGAAGAAGACGAAGAGGAAGAAGAAGAAGAAGAAGAAGAAGAAGAAGAAGAAGAAGAAGAAGAAGAAGAAAAGAAGAAGAAGAAGAAGAAGAAGAAGAAGAAGAAGAAGAAGCAGCATATTAAAAATGATCAGTTCGGTGATAGATTAATTTTCTGCAATTATTTTTACAAACTCATTAAGAAATACTCATGCAATAAGAATGCTGATAGGTCTAAAGGAATAATTGGTTTTTCATTTAATTGATGTTTCCAAAGAGCTGAAGTACTCCTCTCATGTGAATGGACATGAAATCTCTAGTCGTTTGAACAATAATTCTGTAGCAATTCAATTGCCACCCATAACAACGTATTTTGTTGAAGAGCGGAAAGCAGTGAGTGTAGCCTGCAAACGTTAGTAGCCATGAAACGAGCCTGGCGGATTGAGCAGTCTGGAAAGAGGGTATTGATTCTCTCCAGCAAAGCTGGCCCATTAATGGGATATGAGGCGTACAAGCCTTGGCGTGATGTGCTATGTATTCATGTGCATTGTTCAATATGGATTGAGCTCGAATAGGGAAGACAAGAAAAGGAACACGCTAGGAGCGAATATTTAAGCTCTCATAAGAGTAACTTGCAGTTTGAAGTGCTGAATTGAGAACAATCCAATCGACCTGATTGAGCATGGCTTTAATGATTGATTATATCTCAGTGAGTCTGTAAATTATTCCGAAGCCTGTTGGGGGTTGTCAGAATATATTCATAAATAAACTTCCCTCGCCACGCTAAGTATTATTCTACAACCTCCTAGATTTTTGAATATTCAAAAGAATGATCGACAATTCAAATCACCTGATAGAAGTTGACTGTATTTGAAAACAGTAGCCCTCTGCTATATTTTATGTATTCGATCATTCAGAACTACACAACTTACAGAAAAGTACCACAGGCTTATAAGCCCAAAACGGTTCCAATTCTAATTTATACAACAGTCCAAATGTAGCTTATGTGTTTTAACATTCTTCAATTACACACTCAATTTACAATTCAAAACACACAAAAATGATTTTAAATTAAAAAAATACTTCTAAATTGAATTAAATCAATCACAATTAATTAAAAAATTCTTAACTTTGGAAAAACTATAAAATTTTGAGACCGAAAAGACAAACACACTATTTAGAACTTTGTAAACATTTATATTACAATCAATTTCTGTGAATACGATTCTTATTCAGTCTGAAATACAATCCAGTTTATATTTATGGAATTCCAGAGTAGAAAGGTTGTGTTATTAAGTTTAAAAGATGTACAGTTTGATATACGAGTAAATTGAAAACGCAATCCAGTTCACTGTTCATGAAAATATGCAGTAGAAATGTTGAGATCATGAGCTAGAAAGATGACATAAGAAACAACATGAAACATTTTTATTTTTCCATGAAACTTTTAATTTTTCTCATGAAAGAGGATATCAAGTAAGCATAGGGTTAGATTAGGGCTTCAACAGGAAATAAGGTACATTAATTATCATATTACTCACTACCCTCCAAAAAATCACAAGCCATAGAATATAAGTGGATGGAAATTGTTTTCTAAAGGTGCGTACAGACTTTCGCTCTGCTCCGCAACCGAACGTCACTCCAGCAGAGCGATTGATGATCGACCGGCGAGCAAGAGAGGTTCGACCGGGGAACGCGAGAAGAGCTAACATCTCCCGTAACGTTCATGATCGAAGCGAGTAGAGAGCGGGGGCGGTGCGATTGCCGCGCGATGGTGGAACGAGGGCGGAGCGTGATCGGTGCGGGTTGGAGGCGCATATATGTGTACGCAGCTTGATACATTACTTTGAAAGTCATTATTGAAAAACGCCGATAGCCTAATCACACTGTGAATTCCAATTGGCATTTCAGTCTGAGAGGAAACAATAGATGATGCGTATAAAGGATTCGCATAATCATAGAATATGTTCAACCCAAAAACTTGTCTAACAGTGGAAATTTACCAGAAAAGTGATAATGAATGGTGGAGTAAATCAAGCCCAATTCAGAGAATATCCACGCTAATCGGATAATGTTCATATGTGCCGGCTGCACAAAAGCCGGTTGAATTTTAATCGTGTTCAGTTTCACGAGAGCTAATCAGAGAAGCCTTATTTTCTGATTGGTTCTCGTGAAATTAATCACGATTAAAATTCAACCGGCTTTTGTGCAACCAGGCTTTACAGCTTGAAGTTGACAAGAGAACTTTTCTTAGCAAATATGGATATGAATGTTTGAATTCGGAATAGGTATATCACTCCTGATATCTGTGTTCTGGCCTGAGTAGTGACATGACTTATTACTATGACCAAGATGTGCAACTTAAGTACTCTATCACAAAGTTCAACATGATATTTATGAAGCAATAAGTTGATCTCTTAAAAGTATCGCCAGCTTGAACACCTACCTTCCACAAAGTTCTGGAGATTCCTACTTTAGCTTATGAAAAAAAGGCATAGAGAGACATGATGAATGGAATTGAATCAAGAATTCGGAAGTAAAGCGATTTATGATACGACTGGGAGGATGCTCAATTACACGAATTGGAAATGAGAAAAATGAAAATGGGATGCAACGTGACCAATTCGTGTATCATTCATTGAAAACAAAATGACTATTCGGTTTTCCGGTCATTGGTCATGAACCAATCAGTTAAGTAGACCAAGAAAAAGATTGAGGCCGAAATAGGCTTGATCGCCTGTCTTATGATGAAAACCATGATAATTTTCTTGTAATTCATTGGAGAATTATTTTAAAACCAATCAGCCCTTGAAGTTTCCAAGTATTTTAGAATGTGGCCTATATAAAATTAATATCATTTGAGGAAGATAACTCTGAGTAGTCAGAATATAGAAAATTAGTTTCTTTGACATCCATTTTCCTTTAAAATTCTTGTAATTCATTGAAATATTTTTAAACTAATCATGCCCTTGAAGTTTCCAAGTATTTTAGAATGTGGCCTATATAAAATTAATATCATTTGAGGAAGATAACTCTGAGTAGTCAGAATAGAAAAAAATCATTTCTTTGACATCCATTTTCCTTTAAAATTCTTGTAATTCATTGAAATATTTTTAAACTAATCATGCCCTTGAAGTTTCCAAGTATTTTAGAATGTGGCCTATATAAAATTAATATAATTTGAGGAAGATACTCGGAGTAGTCAGAATAGAAAAAAATCATTTCTTCGACATCCATTTTCCTAAAAAATTCTTTTAATTCATTGAAATATTTTCAAACTAATCATGCCCTTGAAGTTTCCAAGTATTTTAGAATGTGGCCTATATAAAATCAATATCATTTGAGGAAGATAACTCTGAGTAGTAAGAATAGAAAAAAATCATTTCTTTGACATCCATTTTCCTTTAAAAAAAGACTCCTCATCACGATTGATATTGGTCTCCAGGAAGTATGTGAGATTCTTACGAAAGTATTTATAAATAACTTAGAATCTGGGCGCAAGTGTACTAATCTTGTACTTTGCCGTCATTTTGATGTTCAACCATGGAAGATATCTTCATTTTCCATTGATAAAACAATATAAAATCTTAAAGCACCCTTCTATTTGAAAGAAAAACTTTAAAATAAAAATAAAAATAAAGGGTGCTATAAGATTTTATATTGTTTTATTAATTTGAAAAGTAGCCCATGTGAATTAAGTGTCTTCATTTTCTAGATGGGACTGGACTGGTATAATAAAAAGTGAATAATGATGTCCATCATGTAAAAGCGAAAATGTCGAAAGTAAATCAAAAGTCGAAATCGCAAGCAAATACCCAAAAGACAGGATGGATGCCAAAATCTGAAGGTTTTCGCTATATCGATAGTAACTTGATATCATTGCGTTTTTCATAATGAGACTAAGGCTAAGGCTGAGTAGTCAGGATAGGGCAGACAGATTCATATCTTCGACATTCATTTTCTTTCAACAAAAACGCACACCTGAAGCTAGTTACACACAAATAGGATTTTGGATGTCTGATTTTCTGCCAATCCAGTTTATTCTGTTAGATTGGACATAACTTGACAAACACTTGTTTTGTTTTTCAAGTACCGTTCGAATTTATAAGTCCAAAAACCAATGTGTGTATAACTAGCCTAACAAAGTAATTGAGACATCTTCAACGGTTGTAAATCTGAAATGTCACACATGATGCCCACGTGACTTCAAGGCTTGTGCGTGGGTGATTTGAAGGATGACGATGGGAGATGAGTTGACCTTCAGCTCAAGGTGGGGTTTGAACCTCCAGGAAGCTGTTTTTGAACTCATAGGCTTAAAATAAATTGGATTTTTTGACAACATTTCAAGTATCTTCAATCATAAACGGTATTTAGAAGGCATCAGTCCTTGAAGTGATAGATTGATTGATTGAGTACTTTATTTATGTAGATTACTATATATACTGGCTTATACACTTATACAATAGCTTACAATACAGCAAAGTTTTAGATGAATTTACATAACATAAACTAAGAAAATAATTTTTGAACTGTACAATGATATGAAAAAAAGCAATTTGGGATAACTATACAAGATACTATTGTAATGCATCTACATAAATTGGCGTTTGGACATATCATTGTCCATTCTTTGTGGTCACCCTTCACCCTTACAACGGGACATTCAGCTTTACTTATTGATTCCATATTTTGTATGAATGAAGATATTTCCAGACAAACATATATTGATAGGAGTACAGAGATGATCATTTAGTGTGAAGATTTTCATGTTGAGTATTTTCCAAAGTTAGAAGCATTTGCGATTACAAATTAGCCTACCTTGTCACTTATCATTGGTCTAATTTTCCTAGTCTCCGACTGTGTTTTTGACGGCATTACACACGTGAAGTGAGAGAAGAAAATGCCGAATTAATGACTAGCTGCTGCAGTATTGACTTGCTTAACGAGCCAAAATCCAATAATGTCGGATGACAAAAGAAAGACGAGTCAGATGCGCATCAAGGTTTGCTGTTGGCATTTTTATTCCTCGTTGAAAACAAATCAGTTTGTTGTCCATGTCATTTGGAGTTGCAAAAACCACGCCCGTTCTATGTATGGTGGCCGTCTAATATAACAACGGCAAAAACATGAGAATAACGCGCCGGGGTTCGTTCCATTATCCAACTCCTCCACATTCATCTCCCGATTCTTAAAAATAATTTATTTAGTTTTTTTAAAGTTTGGAATTTTCTAATTGATTGTGATTGATTTAATTCAATTGAGAAGTATTTTTTTAATTTAAGAATGATTTTTGTGTGTTCTGAATTTTGAATTGAGTGTGTAATTGAAGGATGTTAAGTGACACCTAACCTAGCTACATTTTGACTGTTGTATAAATTAGAATTGGAACCGTTTTGGGCGTATAAGCCTGTGGTACTTTTCTGTAAGTTGTGTAATTCTCATTGATTAAATAAATAAATAAATAGATAAATGAATAGACATTCTAAAAAATAGTCAGATGAAAGTATTGGTGATCGTGGAGTTCATATTTGGCTTCTCAGCTTCAAAGAAAAGTGAAACTGATTCGAATTGGATCTATGAAAAAATGGGTTTTGATCATTTCGAAAATTGCATTAACAAACAGGCAAAACCTGTTTGTCAGGAGAAAGAAATAAGATTCATAGAAGGAGGCGGATTTTATATGCATATGAGACTTATGATAAGACTGATCAGATGATTTCTTTGAGCCCTTTCATACATTCCTTCCACATAATACTGCCAAAGGTGGGGTTTCGTTTGTGCGTAAACTTCCGACGTCGATGACGATAGGCATTGTTGTCTGATTACACTCATATCTTTTTATTTATTCAATCATTCAAAATTACACAACTTACAGAAAAGTACCACAGGCTTATAAGCCCAAAACGGTTCCAATTCCAATTATACAACAGTCCAAAATGTAGCTAGGTTATGTGTCACTTGACATTCACTAATTACACACAATTCAAACACACAAAAAATCATTTTAAATTAAATTGAATCAATTAATATTGTCCAATTTCAATTTTTACTAGGGCAGTTACAGTATTTGTTATTCGACCTATGTTATTTAAGTATAAACCAGACCTCCCCTTTCAAAACATAATCAACATAATCTTCTAGGATATTTAGACAAATTGAAATCCATCCAATCTGAGATCCTCACTTAGGTGAGTGTATCCTCACTATTTTTCGTGGTCGACGACGGCATTTATGAACAACCCACATTATACTGATGATAGAATCTCACTAATTGACCGAGCGGAGTGAGGTCTAAGATTCAAGTCGACGGTTTGGCATTTCTCTTAAGTTTAAATGTTTATATGTTCGCATTTACGGCGAAACGCGGTAATAGATTTTCATGAGATTGACAGTATGTTCCTTTTTTCATTGCGCGTCGACGTATATACAAGGTTTTTGGAAATTTTGCATTTCAAGGATAATATAAAAAGAAAAAGGAGCCTCCTTCATACGCCAATATTAGAGTAAAAATCAGACTATAGACTATCATAAATCAGCTGACAAGTGATTACAAAGATGTGTGGAGAAGCCGGTCTATTGCTGTATTTCCATAAGGTCTATAGTTTCAATCAGGTACTTGTGGATGAGAATACTGCGTGAGGTCTACTGTTCACAGAACTACTAGTATGGTACAGACCAACAATAAAAAAATCTAGATAGGCCTACTATTCGAAACACAGATAGTGGAAATGTCCATAGCTGTTTATTGTTTGCAATGTCAAAATGATCATTAAGCTTGTTTTTTGAACCAAGATAATTTCCAGTCGTTAGGGTATGACCTAGCAGTGGTTTCATAGAGTTCCATTGTAAATTTGATTGTTACCAAAATCAAAAAGGACAACTCATGTTTTATTCATATGTAACCCGATGTAACGAATATTCATTTGAAATTCCAATTTGAATGTTATTTGTTGATTTTAATCAAAATGTAGCTAGATGATTCCAATTAGAGACTTCAAAATGCACGTCATGTGATGCATGCATTGTGCACATGGGAGTGTCTCAGTTCTTCTGGATTTCAGTGCATCCAGCCTATAAAATTAGATGGACGTTACCTGGAAGCTCTTTTTCAATATTTTTAAAAGGCAAAATGATATTCTAGGTTCTTGCTTTTGAATGGAAACAATATGTTGATTTGAAATGCTTTGATGATTTTATATTACAAACACAAAGAACGAAAAAAAGGATGATTAGAAACACAAGTTGAAATGAAAATGAATGTCATCCACTTTTTTATGAAGAGTGAGGGTGTTGGCTTCTGAAATTCGTTCGATACGCGCTTCTAGTTGGAGTGAAAAGGAAATCTATACTATTTATATGCAGGTCAATGATTCTAATTTAATAGTAGTATTTCCATGGCCTGATGAATATTTTACGATGCTACAGAGACTTTTTAATAAGCTTATCGACCAGCAGCGCAACGACACGCTGGCAATAACGCCGAATAATATAATGTCTTTTCTCCTTTTGTAGCCTACTATATACCAATGTCAACAGAAATATTTCCACTTCAAATAAGTAACTGAAAAATATCAGGGCAAACATAATGTTGGATTATTGCAATCTGACGATTTCTGATGAATAGGTTACAACTATTGTGATAAATTAATAATGGTCTTTTGACTCAACTCAAATCAGCTCAAATGAGTGTTTGTGCTTTTAAAACCGATTTGATGTTGTCAAAGTTACTAGTTTATCAAAAATTGTTTCGGTTGTTACAATCAATCTCTAGTAAGCTGGGAGCTTGAACTTTGAGCAGCATAATAGTAGGGGAGCCCTACGATTGGCCATTAGCTGTCGACCAATAAATGGTAAGCTCTATTGCCATTGGCCACGACTCACAACACACCAAAGTATTCCAAATATGGTCATGAGAACCGTTAAACAACAGCCAATAAAGATGAACTCAGTAACTGGAAAACCAAACGGATAAGATAAGGAAGAATGAGAGAATATCCTTTTCCTACAGTAACCTTGAAGAGTGACCATTCCTGCACTGATTACAGAACGCAAAGAATTACTTTTCCGCTCAAGTGCGCAAAGTGTTACTTTGCGTACTCTTAATACTTGCATATTATCTTGCAGCCATCCCATCAGCTGTTTCATTGTTGGCGCGTATTTTGAATGCGAATTTGTTCTATCTATATTGTTTATGATTTTCAAATAAATAAAAATGAGACTTCATTGAATGATAAATTTTGAATATTATTAATTTCTACATTTTCAAATAATATTTTTTCTTTCATAAATTGATTGGTTAAAAAATTATTTATGAATTAGGATTTACTCAAATTATTCAAATTTTCGAATTAATTGAATTTATTTATTTTTAATTTGAATAAATTATCGATTATTATTTTCAATTGGATTATTAAGTTTAAAATAAATTAAGTTGTTATCAATAACATAATGATAACCAACATTTGAGGATTTCAGCCATCATTTTACACATAATCAACCACTTCCATATTAAATGGTAACTGTAGGAAGAATTGAATGTAAAATACATGCGCAAAGTTCCTCTGCTGCACTCAAGAAACCATTCCGCCCTCGCCTACGGCTCGTGCGTAAACGTTTCTTTCGGTGCAGCTAACTGTCACTTTGCGCACTAGTTGCACAAATAACTATTTTTACTTACATACAACTATTCATTTAAAAATAATACAGTTGAACTTGATTCTGACCCTTATAATTCGTAGTGGAAGCTCGGTCCCTTGAAAAACCCGTAATCACATTACAGTATTTTTTTTTACAACGGTAATCCCTTGAAAAAATTGTTTTTCAATCAGTGAAAAATCTGTAAAGTTCTTTTTTTCATTTCTCCATCCATAATTGGAGGAGAAGATATTATTCGGCCTAAATGTAGGCCCACTATGATTATTACTAAATAAATCTCTATACATTAATGCAGTCATCAACCGGAAATTACATGGACAGTCAATGTGCCAGACGAAATATTATTGTCTATAGACAAAGTATTCAGTTCAATCACAGAGTGAACATATCTACTCTGATCAATTACACAGAGTGTAACATCTTCACAGAGTGAAGATAGCTTGATAGACAAGGATAGTAGCAGTTAATCAAATACTGCATTATTACGTAGACCTCATTATAGTCTGTGGTCACATATCAGTATCTCAGTTTATCACATGTGTTTGATCAGTAACTCTCAGTCAGGCAAGTAATCAGAGTAGACATCAGCTACAGAGGTCAATCTATGGCAGAACAAGAGTTCCGAGTGTGACATCATAATGTCAGACATGAACTGAGCTTCCCAGGGGACTCTCCATCTAATAGTGCATCTATGACACCATTACTGCTACTAAATGAATGAGGCCTCCCACTCCACTGGTCTGACTCATTAGCCACAGTTCATTCTAATCAGTTGAGGGCATACACAAAATGAAGCACCATCCTATTCTATGAACTTTTTGTTGACCGAGCGAAGTGAGGTCCAAGATTCAAGTCGACGGTTTGGCATTTCTCTTAATGTTTAAAATGTTCATATGTTGCGCATTTACGGCGAAACGCGGTAATAGATTTTCATGAAATTTGATAGGTATGTTCCTTTTCAAATTGCGCGTCGACGTATATATTTACAAGGTTTTTGGAGATTTTGCATTTCAAGGATAATATAAAAGGAAAAAGGAGCCTCCTTCATACGTCAAAATTAGAGTAAAAATCAGACAATAGAATTATTCATCATAAATCAGCTGTCGAGTTGACTATAATTGCATGCTATGACGCATGCAATTCAATATGCAAGTCAGCTGAGCTTTAGTGTTTACAAGTTTGTGTTTCTTGAATGGTTCCAAATTTTCTTAAATAACTCAATATTATTCGTTAAAAGTGGCTATTGAGTGGAATATTTCTAATTAATTTATTATTCAAGCAATCTAAATTCAAAATTTATAGTTTTTATATTTATTTTGGACTAAAATTTTATAAAAATTGTACACGTGAAATTATAACCTTATCTTGGACTTTGTCACTTATAAATTTGGAAGAAAAATAGCACAAGGACTGACTACCTTATTATTTCAGCTTTCAATGTTATTAATTAGTGTCATTTGCATTGTAAATAATTAAAAATATCTCAATGTAACTTGTAAAAATTACAAACTGTGTAGACTATAAATCGCATGCCTCATTGAATGCAATTTTTCTGCACTATTGAATAGGATGCAAAGAATTTATAACTGCTCGTCTGGGCGCCTAATGTGGTCACGTTTATAAGGCAGTGGATAAAGATAGAATAGCGATGCGATTCTCTGCATTAAGCATTATATTTCTACACTGTCAAAACATAATTGACATCGTTGTGGACCTAGAAAAGGATAGTACAACGACTCTGTCGAATGATGGACAAGGATAGCTAAACCAAAGTTGATCAAATACTGTCATTACAACGTGGACCTCACTATAGATGTCTTCTGGTTTTCTCGCGCTAAATGATAATTAAATCTTGTGTAAGCATGATCTGATCAAATAAATAGTTAGTGTATCAGTGTGGATTTGCTTATGGTTTGGGACGTCGTTATAACTGCGTGAGGTCTACTGTTCACAGAACTACTAGTGTAGTTCAGAAGTTGAAATTGTGGTAATTATTCATATTGAATGAAAAAGACTAAGGAATTGTCAAAAACCATTGATTTATTGATACTTAGAAGACCGGTTTCGTTATTAACCATTGTCAATCTCCGATAAACTTAAACTAAATACAAGAGCAGCAGATTTATACTAGTAGGCGAGTACTGCTATTGGCAGAGCATGTATGCCTGCCATTGGCCCAGCTAGACAGTCTCCTCCCACTCAACGGTATGACAAATTGGCGGCTTAAGCAACAGAATCGCAATGATAACAAAATTTACTATTCTATGAATTTGAGGGTCATCCTTCAATTTGTGATAATGACCATGGATGATTTGAGCGAATAAGATCAAGCACCAAATAAAAATGGGAGTAGACATTGTATTCCATTTGTGTGGAATTCAAAGGCAGACTACCAACAACATTTTAGAAATTTGAAAAAGTGGGAAGAAAACAGGACAATTTCAAACCATGGACCCGTATCACTGATGCTTTGTAATACAAGGCCTACCATTACAGGACATAACTAAAATTTCTTTAGTATCTGAATACGTGGCCTTGGCTCTCTCGGTGGATGGATGACTGGCTTGAAGCCAGCTGCACTCACTGAGCCTAATGGACTTCGGAATCAGTTTGATCCAGGCACAGAATAAGGGAACCAAGTGTTTCTTGGTTTCCAAGAAACCAAGTAAGTGTTCTTCACTCCGTGATCCAGGTGTTTTGGGACACACCTAAATTGTGTGGGAGAATCTATAAGAAGGAAGAATTTTAAGCAAAAACGGAGATAGGGAGTCGGTTCCTGAATCCCAATATACTAAAGTTGGTATACGATGCCAGAGTGAGTCTCCAAGGCTACGAGGAAATTCACTGATATTTGAAATAACTATACTGCACTCTCATTTTGTATCAATTTTTGAATTGATTAATACTCTAATTATTCATCTACTCATCAAATGTTGAGATGCTAGAAATGATCAAAAATGTTTTTAGCAAGGATTGAACGAGAAAGCAATTATCATTATTGATCGGAAGAAGCTGATGTTTGAAAGAAGAAGAAAAATAGAAGAAGAAGAAAAAGAAGAAGAAAAGAAGAAGAAGAAGAAGAAAGAAGAAGAAGAAACAGAAGAAGAAGAAGAAGAAGAAGAAAGAAGAGAAGAAAAAAGAGAAGAAGAAGAAGAAGAAGAAGAAGAAGAAAAAGAAGAAGAAGAAGAAGAGAAGAAGAAGAGAAGAGAAGAAGAGAAGAAGAAAGAAGAAGAAGAAGAAGAAGAGAAGAAAAAGAAGAGAAGAAGAAGAAGAAGAATAAAAGAAGAAAAGAAGAAAAAGAAGAAGAAGAAGAAGAGAAGAAGAGAAGACGAAGAAGAAGAAGAAGAAAGAAGAAAGAAGAAGAGAAGAAGAAGAGAAGAAGAAGAGAAGAAGAAGAAAAGAGAAGAGAAGAGAAGAAGAAGAAGAAAGAAGAGAAGAAGAAGAAGAAGAGAAGAAGAAGAGGAGAAGAAGAAGAAGAAGAAGAAAGAAGAAGAAGAGAAAGAAGAAGAAGAAGAGAGGAAGAAGAAAAAGAAGAAGAGGAAAAGAAGAAGGAAGAAGAAAGAAGAAGAAGAAAAGAAGAAGGAAAAAAGAGAGAAGAAAGAAGAAGAAGAAGAGAAGAAGAAGAAGAGAAGAAGAAGAAGAAGAAGTAGAAAAAGAAGAAGAAGGAGAAGAAGAAGAAGAGAAGAAGAAGAAGAAAGAAGAAGAAGAAGAAGAAGAAAAAAGAAGAAAGAAGAAATAAAGGAAAAAAGAGAAGAAAAAGAAAGAAGAAGAAGAGAAGAAGAAGAAAAAAAAAAGGAAAGGAGAAGAAGAAGAAGAAGGAGAAAAGAAGAGGAAAAAAAGAAAAGAAGAAGAGAGAGAAGAAAAAGAGAAGAAAAGAGATGAAAAGAAAAAAAAGAAGAAGAGAGGAGAAGAAGAAAAGGAAGGAAAAGAAGAAGAAAAGAAGAAGAAGAAGAAGAAAAGAAGAGAAAAAAGAGAAGAAGAGAGAAAGAGAGAAGAAAAAGAAAAAGAAGAAGAAGAGAAGAAGAAGAAAAAGAAGAAGAAGAAGAAGAGAAAAAGCGAGAAGAAGAAGAAGAAAAGAAGAAAAGAAGATGAAGAAGAAGAAAAGAAGAAGAAAAGAAGAAAGAAGACGAAAAAGAAAAAGAAAAGAAGAAGAAAAGAGGAAAGAAGAAAAGAAGAAGAAGATAAAAGAAAAAGAAGAAGCAAGAAAAGAAAAAGAAAAAAAGAAGAAAAGAAGAAAAGAAGAGAGAAGAAAGAAGAAAAAGAAAGAAAAGAAGAGAAGAAGACAAAAGAAAAAGAAGAAGATGAAGAAGAAGAAAAAGAAGAGAGATGAAGAAGAAGAAAAGGAAAAGGAAAAGAAGAAGAATATAATATAAAGTTGAAGAAGATGTTCGAAAGAAGCTGATCGAACGTTAGATTAGTGAACTTTATTTCGATTAGATATTCGAGAAGATGAAATAAATAAAGATGTCCCAAATCTCTACAGTGATGATTACTGAAAATGTGGGATGAAAAATAGGAATAACATGAAAGGATACAGTTGTCCTGTGGGAAGCAATACAGAAGATCCAAATATTCAAGAAAGGGGGCAGTTTTGAGCTAGGCCTGTTGGTCCTTTTATGATCATGTGAATGATTCCAGTATAGTTGAGTGTAAAATAAATTAATAGAAGTATGCGAATGTATTTGAAAATCTTGAATAAGAAATATAGTCAATCAATGGAAATGGGAACCATAGAAAAATCCACACCACTTGTCGTATGATATCTTAAGTTGGGAAGGTGTAATTATGAAGGTGCGTTTTGATTCAAGCTGCGTTTACACCAGAGTTAATAACACAAGTTTTTAACATTTTTGTTATCAACTGATGTTAGTCTAATTATAAAAGTTAATAACATCATGTTGAGTTGCGTTTACACCGGAGTTTATAACATGAGTTATTAATAAAAAGTTGTCAACTTGACTGAATCGACAAAAAATTCTCTTGAAAAAGTTGATAACTTGTGTTTTCGACAGTAAATTCTTTGTTATCAACAAGATTTATGTTATCCATCGAGAGTCGGTAACTTTTGTTAATAACAGATTACTATCTTCCCCACAACCCCCTCGCCAAGCATCCCTACCCTACAAATACAGCTGTTTCCTAATAACTACAGCTGCAGACAAAACACGTGACAAAGTTATTAACTTCTGTTGATAACAAAACTAGCAGGCAAAAGAAAATGTTATTAACTTATGTTGAAAACTTTTGTTTTAAACTCTGG
The DNA here is from genome assembly GCF_014356525.2 of Nilaparvata lugens. Taxonomy (NCBI): domain Eukaryota; kingdom Metazoa; phylum Arthropoda; class Insecta; order Hemiptera; family Delphacidae; genus Nilaparvata; species Nilaparvata lugens. The sequence goes on along the minus strand of NC_052505.1, from coordinate 82,253,992 downwards.
TGTAAACTCATTATAATTTATTTACTTAGATCAGATGAAGATCATTATTTTAATGATCACACACATGTTTCAATTCAAATTTGGAGACAATTTTTGCTTTTTCTCAGCTGTTATATCATATGAATAGTCTCGTTAAATGAATTCATATGGAAGTCAATAATATTGGTAACAAGATCTTGTTAATAACAAGGAATTTTCTGTTAGAAACATGAGTTATCAACTTTTGTCAAGATAAATTTTTGACGATTCAGTCAAGTTAATAACTCGTGTTTTTAACTCCGGTGTAAACGCAGCTTTAGACGTTTTTCATAGAATACGATTGAAGAGGTTTTTCATCAAAACAATTTCTCCTCATATCTAATATTTCGTGGAACATTTCCTCTTGAATCGCAAACTCTGAAACATTCCAGTGGAATTAATTCCTCCCTACAATTTAATCAAACACTTCATGATCATTCTTAGCAATACTCCATTATACAACACTCCCATCATTAGATTCCAGGATGAATTCAAAAGATGAAAACTTTCAATGATTTATTCATGTCAAATCGTTGAGGACTGTTGACTATGATTATATAGACTACTGTATATATTTTTGTGTAGTTGAGAAGTTGATATTGTGGTAATTATTCATATTGAATGAAAAAGACTAAGAAATTGTCAAAAAACCACTGATTTATTGATAATTAGAAAGACCGGTTTCGGTTATTACACCATTGTCAATCTCTGATAAACTAAAAAACTTTTTCCGGTCTTTCTAATTATCAATAAATCAGTGGTTTTTTGACAATTTCTTAGTCTTTTTCATTCAATATACTGTATACATTATTGAATGGCATCCTTTCTTGGATATAAAAACTCTCCAATATAATTAATATAATTATTATTAAAGTTTTTCAGTACTAATATTTATTATTCACTTTCGACCATGGTATTCCATGCTATCATGTACAAGTGGAGTGGATAGATAGTATTCATATAAATAAATACTTTCCCGAATATAACTCAATAAGTTGTCGCTATGTTTCCGAATCGTACCTCACTGATGAACATCACCGTTAGGAATATCACCATGAAATTCATTATGGAGGCGTCATTATGAAGAAGAATATCAACATTATAATAGTAGGCTAAGAACTAGTTGGATAAAAGTGGAGGAAATATCAAATAAAGAGCAAAATAGCAGAACGTTCACGCAATCAGTTTCAGGGAGTATTTTTCTGAAACTGATCCAGATGATAATTGGGTTGAAAATCCCTTCTGCCACTCAAGATATAGGTAAGATTCGCGGGCTCACGGAAAAATCAACTTGTGGATTTTTCCAGTTGTAGTGCAAATGAAAAACAATTTTTCATTGATAATAACTCGATCTTGGTAGACTTTTGGACAACAGCACGAAAATACTATGAAGAGCTTGGAGAAGAGGCATTTAGATTAATCCTTTCCTTTGCAACGACTTACCGTTGTGAACAAGCATTTTCATCAATGTGCTTTATTAAAAACAAGTTCAGAAATCGACTCGACATGCGGTCAGATTTTAGAGTGAATGTGTCTAGTATGGAGGCTGATATTTCAACAATAATGGACTTGAAGAAAAAATCCAACTCATCTCATTGAACAATAGTGATATTTATTACAACGTATTTAAGCAGATGTACCGTACAAGGATCGTATTCTCAATATCGAAACCAAGTTAGTCGAACGATTTCCATACTGATTTTACAATAATAATAATTTTACAGTAATAATAATGTAACACGAAAACTATTATGATAAATGCACTCAAAAACGTATGAATCTCAAGTTTTTCAAATATTATTCTGAACGTACCGTAAATTAAATAATGATGATCAATAATTAAAAATCTGGTGTGGTACACTCACACAACTTTTCTTGCTCATTGAACTGTAAGCCCCATTCTCAAACGAAAATAATTTAGAGGAATAACATAATGACGATTGGCGGCAACATATTATTTGAAATTACGATCAGACTTTCTGTATATGTGTATATATAATTGTTTTCAGAGTACTTTTTCCTTTGTGTAAATTGTGAAATTCGATGATTTTTTTTAAAAGTCGTCAAAACAGCTGTTCTACAGATGAAATATCTCGACTATGTGTTCTTTTTATAAACTGCTCTACCTACCTACCTCATGCACAAGAAGGAGGTTATTAAGTCCATTTCTCAAGGATGGGGTGGACCCCACATTAGTTTCCCAGAAAGGAGACTCATGCCAGTTGATAGAGCTGATAAATAACTATACAGGATAAGAATTTGAAAAAATCGGTCAAGTCATTTTTGAGAAAATCGAGAAAAACATGGTTTTTTAGTAATCATCCGCCGTTTTTCTCAAGAATATTACGGAGCTCCTGCAATTTTCCCAGAAATGAGACTCATGTCAGTTGATAGGGCTTATAAATAGCTATCCATTGTGTAAATTTGAAGAAAATCGTTTGAGCCGTTTTCGAGAAAACCGTGAAAAACATTGTTTTTTAGTAATTATCCGCCATTTTGAGTTCAATTTTATTGAATTTCTTATTATTGGATCCTCATGGTATGAGGACCTTAAGTTTAAAATGTCAAGTCAATCGGTTGATTAGGAATGGAGTTATAGGTTATAGTGTTCACAGACACACACATACACACACACACACCACACACACACACCACACACACACACACACACACACACACACACACACACACACACACACACACACACACACACACACACATACAGACCAACATCCAAAATCATGTTTTGGTTTTAGGGGACCTTGAAACGTATAGAAAACTTGAAATTAGGGTACCTTAATTTTTTTTGTAAAGCAATACTTTCCTTACCTATGGTAATATGGCAAGGATAGTAAAATACTGCCTACATTATTCTTGAAATGTCAACTTCTTCTCGTTATCGAATTGAGTCTGATGCAATTGGAAATAATATTAAACTGGCTCTTCCTAATTGCACTATGAAGTTTAAATAATATTCTGACAACCTTTTAAAGATGGAATGAATGGATGATAATGAATGGATTATATACAGGCATATAATATATATTTTTTCACTCTGTTATTTCATCAGATTAGATTAGCTCTATACTTATTACTATTGAGAGTGTTGTGGGGGGGGGAGTGCTGGTGGTAGATGAAAATATTTGTATAACTGTGCATTTAAGAAGTAGTGGGGGTCCGCATAAATATAATAAATGGATGAGGGGGTCCTTGGGAAAATTTTGATGGGAACCCTAATTAAGCGAGTTGAAAAAGGAAAGTGGAGAGTGAGATATGGAATGGAATTGCTAGCTTACTCATACTTGACTGAAGAAATTGTTTGCTTTACAGACGCCAATTGCAATCAATTCCGTCTGGACTTTTATTTGACAAACAGATTACTGAAAAGACGTAGACTATTTTTAATTTTTTATTCATTCTTTACAGACCGCAATAGCTGTAGACTATCATTCTATTCTATACAGACTTCATAATTATTGGTAGACATCAGACTGTGCAGGCTTATCTCTATTTATATTCTAGGAAGAAAGCATAATTCTTCTATTGAGTGCTTGTTTATATAAGATAAATGCTTGAATGATAGTGAATGCTTGTATTCAATCTCCAATGCCAGAGCTTGAATTATTTCTAGGCTGTAGATGCCCTTGACGATCAATATTATGTTTATTTTTTACCAGAATCAATGGAAAAAAAGATACATGGAATGACAATAAACAGCGTTAGCTGCAAGACAGATTTAGGAGCCAACGGGAACTAGGCATAACTGAGTAATGGTAGTTCTGTCCTTGAACTCATGTTGAAAATATTATTTCTTTTTCAATCTTTTTATACTTCTAGTATTTTCAATCTTTTTATATTTTCTTTTTATACTTATAGGAAAAGGCACAACAGGCAGATACCTGAAACTGTATTTTTAAAATTAATATTGCACTACAAATTAAAATTTAGATTATGAATATATTTATGCGGTGTCTAAAATGTATTATTTCACTCATGATTCATTATGACTCATATCATAATTCTTTCTTCTTCTTCTCTTCTCTTCTCTTCTTCTATTCTTCTTCTTCTTCTTCTTCTTCTTCTTCTTCTTCTTCTTCTTCTCTTCTTCTTCTTCTCTTCTTCTTCTCGTCTTCTTCTTTCTTCTTCGTCTTCTTCTTCTTCTTCTCTTCTTCTTCTTCTTCTTCTTCTTCTTCTTCTTCTTCGTCTTCTTTTTTCTTATTCTTCTTTTCTTCTTCTTCTTTCTTCTTCTCTTCTCTTCTTCTTCTTCTTATTCTTCTTCTTCTTCTTCTTCTTCTTCTCTTCTCTTATTCTTCTTCTTCTTATACTTCTTCTCTTCAGGCTTCATTGCCTGTTCCGGTCTTTGAAATAGCCTTATGAAAATCAATGTTTTAAATCAAAATGTATCTTTATAGTCTCCTCTAGTTTCGAGACCACATTTTCCTTGGTCTTCCAACGTCTCATTGACCTGCTGGTCTGTAACTAAGCAGTTCACAGGCGATGTTCATGCTATTTTTATAATATCTGTATTTTTCACAGAAGCAGTAAGATACAGATAAAAGAAGCATAGCATCAGCTGATGACAAGTGAAATGCGCGTGTTTATGGCGCATGAGTCTGTACGCACAAACCTATTTACGCTTCTTATAAAATTATAAAATTAATTATTACGCTGAAACAAATTATATTGAAGGAGATTTAAGAAGTTGAGCTGAGATATGGGATGCTAACAGTCAGTTGCGATACCCGATACGCTTATTTTAATATTATGTTGTGTATTAAACTGTATGACGATTTATTGTGATGTTATTTTCATAATAACCAGTGGCAAGTATGAATGGATGAAATAAACGAACAATGTTGTACAGCATGTAAGAAATTGAGTTGAGGATACCAACCGATGGCATGAGCTGATCAGTTGCGTCACCATACGTTTAGTAATATTATTATAATTAAACGAACAATATTATACACTTGTAAGAAATTAATTTGAGGTTACTAACCGATGGCATGAGCTGATCAGTTGCGTCACCATACGTTTAGTAATATTATTATAATTAAAAAACGAACAATATTATAGGCCTACACTTGTAAGAAATTAATTTGAGGTTACTAGCCGATGGCATGAGCTGATCAGTTGCGTCACCATACGTTTAGTAATATTATTATAATTAAACGAACAATATTATACACTTGTAAGAAATTAATTTGAGGTTACTAACCGATGGCATGAGCTGATCGGTGCTGCGAACACGGGTTACCCTGTTCTTGTAAAGGTGCTTTTTGACGAAGCGCTCGACCGGCTGGTTGAACTTCATGAAGGAGACATAGGCCAGGTAGAAGGAGAAGAGCACGGCAGCCTCATACCAGTGGATGTGGTTGTCGCGGAAGAAGATGATGAGTGTAATGAGGGAGATTGAGTAGAAGGAGCAGTCGCGGAACAGGGGCCACCAGGTGAGCGTGAGGACGGTTCGCGAGAACAGCGCGCACATGCCGATCACGAACAGGATGTTGAAGACGGCAGAGCCGACGATGGTACCGATGCCGACGTCGTCGAACGACACGAACACGCCGATTACGCTCGTGAACAGCTCGGGTGCCGATCCTCCGGCCGCCATGAACGTCGCACCTGCCACATCCTCAGCGATGTCGAGTTTCTCGATGACCACGTCCAACGCCGGCACGAAGAACTCGTCACACACAATCGCCAGCGCCACGAACATGTACACAAGCCGATAATGTGCACAATCACGGCCCCCTGCGTCGCTGCTCCATCGTGAAAATGTCCTCGGGGGAGAGCGGTCCTTCTCGGGCACATGGTCGGTGACAGTCTCGTTGGAGGTGGTGAGGTTGGCGGCTGCAGCTGCCTCGTCTGGCAGCACCCCGAACGCCAGCTGCCCGCTGCACAGCAGAAGCAGCGCCACACGCGGCCACATCCTGCCTCGAAACTGCCTCGCTGCTGCCGGCCGAAAGCAGCACAGCTCGACTGAACGCACGCCCACCTATCGCCACCCAGCGCCACCCTCCCGCAAGCAAATTTCCCTCCGCCGACACCGTTTTCCCACCACCACAATACTCTACAACTACATCAATAAATAAACAAACATTTACACTCAATAATCGAGTAATCAGTCTACAACCCCTTTAAAGCATTAACACCTTTAAAACTACATAGAGGAACACATACGGTCATTTTGACCGATAAGCTCATATTTAGACTTTTATAGCTTTTCGTCTCGTTTTGAAGATTTTTTTCATGAATATATCATCAAGGATCAATGTAATTAGTAATACTGCTAAGTTCCAGGGGTGCACTCATGCTGGAAAGCTGGTTTTCGAAAGCAAATTGTATAATGTAGATCCAGTTAGTGGTTATCCATGTCTAATAATAAATAATGATTTTGTATATATACACATTATTTAGATTATACTTACACATTCTTATCGCTATTATTATTATTATATTATTATTATTATATTATTATCTAGTAATGAATAAATAGGGTTCTGTTCTAGATAATTCCACAAGTGGGATTTATGAAGGTTAGCATACTAAATAAATAAAATATTAAATGTTCTAGATAATTTACAAGTGGGATATTATGAAGTTAGCATACTAAATGAATAAAATATTTATTAAATAATATAAATGTAATTATCTGTGCCTTGAACTGATTGTTAATGTGCGATATAGGCGAGTCTATGGTGGTGGGTGGAGGGACTATAATTGGCTAACTTCACACTTAACCAGTTCTGCCACAACAACAGGACAAAAATGGGTATCGTTCAATCCGACCAATGTATTCCTATAGGTACTAAATACTTCAAAGAATCATATTGCAAAATAATATCAGATAGGGAACACAATCCTACAACCACATCAATAAATATACATAAACAATCAAGTAGTAATCAGTCCATACCTCTTTGTTGGTAATAAAGAAATGTTTTCATTTCATTCCATTGTGCTTTTTATCAGTCACACCTCCATTCTGTCTTTAAAAAATCATATTGTAAAATAATCTCGAAAAGTGGTGATTGTGTTTCTTATCAGTCTTCAAGGACTTCAAGGTGCAAACAGAACGAATAAGTCTCGATTGAAATCGATGCAGCTATTTTTGCTAAGGGTGATGCTCACATGACCCTTAGGCTTGTGCGTGAATAATGAGGCGGATGATGATGAGATATGAGTGAACCTACAGTTTAAGGTGGGTTTCGAACCAACAGTGATTTTTTAACTCATGAACCATAGTCAGAGGATTTGACTCAAGTAGCCACCATTCGAACGGCAGTAGCAGGTGCATGATTCATAATTACTCACTCACGTGACTCATCTAATTAAGCAATGGCTTAGACACTGAGTCAACTGATCAGCCAAGACATGAGTCAAACCGTTTCCCAACTGTGCGATGATATTTGGAATAATTGATATGGATATAATCGATTAAGATATAGAAGTTCGATAGAGAGCTGAAATCTACATTTCGACCTGACCAGATTCTGTTCGCACCATTTAAAAAAATCTGGTGTAGCGCACTCACACAACTTTCCTTGCCGTTATGAAAATTGATCACCTGACGCTAGTGTTCTCGCGCATCTCAAGTCTACTATTCAAAGATATGAGACAGCTGGTAATAGATCAATAACGCTGGAGACACACGATATCTGCTATCTCTTCGTAGTGAATCATTTAATAGAACCAACAGTTGCAAACAGTTTGCAATTTGATAATCACATTTCCTCGAATTTCAAGCTTATTTTTGATTTTAGGTGGAAATATTACTGAACATTAATTGCAGAGATTTTCATGCTCAATCTTTTCCACTCGAAATTTTTTGTTTAAATTGTATCTGAAGCCTGATAATTGAGAATCTAAAATCAAACTTTGCATAGATGGGGCGGAGTTCCTGAAATTTTTATAGATATAGGACTTGTTGCTGTTGATAGAGCTTATCAATGACTATTTCAGGTATGAATTTGATCAAAATCGTTGGAGCCGCTTTCGAGAAAATCGCGAAAAACCCTTTTTTGACAACATTTTCGCCATTTTAGCCGCCATATTGAATTGCATTTGATCGAAATTGTCCGTGTCGGATCCATAGAGTGTAAGGACCTTACGTTTCAGTCATTCAAGTCATTCCGTTAACTGGGAGATGAGATATCGTGTACACAGACGCACATACACTCATACACACACACACACACACACAAACCAATACCCAAAAACCACTTTTTCGGACTCAGGGGACCTTGAAACGTATAGAAAACATGAAATTTGGTTACCTAATATAACATAAATTTTTTTGGAAAGCAATACTTACCTTACCTGTGGTAATAGGGCAAGGAAAGTAAAAAACTAGAATCAGAGAAGCTAACTACAGAACAGAATTACTACAAATTCATTCCACATAGGAATTTTAGACATTAAAATTGAAGTTCAATGAAATGAGCGTATTTCAACAAGAAATAAGATCTTGAATGCTTCGGAAATGCATTGAGGTGAATATAAAGAAAACAATTACTTCTTGATTGGAAATGATGAATGCATTCCACTTAGGAGCATTTCCGAAGCATTCAGGGAGGAAATACGCATTTAAAATAACCGGGAAGCGCAACTCTACCAAGCTGGGATCTTGTTTTCTGCATCTTTCCCATTCAACCTTAGTCCAGTCACTATATACATTGGTGCATGCAATTTATATTGTAGTTATTTTATTGTGGAAATTGGCCATTTTTTGTGTTTTGGAATATGGGCTTAAGTACACTCAACAATAAATTTTACATTTTTCGACCGAATTTGACTTATGATGCTTGATTTTGGGCCGCCTTGATGAGCCGAGAAGAATGAAGTGTAGTACGATGAAATCTCAGCACTGTGTCGAAAGTTATAAGTGTTTCAAAATTTGATCCTTGAGGTGTCCTTAAGCGCGCCTCTCCACTGAGAAATACTGAAATGGAGTGCATCTAACGGTTGATTCTCATAGAACATAATCTCATGAACTCATGTCATTGTGCGAAATATCAATGTGAGGACAATGTAGTTGGTGATGATGGTTGAAGCTGAAAATTAGTGTTTTTCACAATACAAGGAGCATTGTTGTCAGGTGTACCTGGAAATCTATATGAGATAGAGCGCTCTACCTGATATCAGATTGTAGAGCACAAGAATACGCCAAGAGGGATTTTGAATTTTACATCTAAATGGTAACAATCGGAAGATATTGTTGATCAAAAACTAAAATTTAACAAAAATGATTTTTTCTTCAAATTTCACTTACTTTTGAAAAAGCATAACTCAGTACTCATTGGAGATAGAGAGTTTCGGATGATCTCATTTTATTCAGAATTTTATAATTTAAAGAAAAAGTGGGAGCAAATTTTTCTGTCCGATTACAAAATTTGGCAGAAATAGCTGAAAACTGGAAAATGAGCCGAAAATACGAGGTTTTTGGGCCATTCTGTATCTAGCACAAGGAAATTTCGCATGAAAAGATTGGTTCTGTACTTCTCTTATGTATCCAAATAATATATTGGAAAATCAGAACGACGATATGAAAATTGCAAGCACACCCCCTTTTTTATGTCTATATTTACTGGACTACCTGTATTACCTGGACTACCTCTTGAGAACTTATGCAGCTCCTCAATCAATCAATCAATCAATCATATTTATTCATCAAATCCCTGATTATTCATCCTTTCCAATTATCAATTCCCTGTGATTATCCATTCTACATTGATCGCCAATCTGTGTTTTGTATATCATGCACAAATGTGTAGGTTCCCGAAGGAGCTGATTGGTTCATTTCTATCACCACTACTATAATAGTCTATGATTATTTCGCAACCACAATGTTGAATGGAGTCTCCAAGATTAATCTCGAGAGAATGTCACCAGGTATCTTTCTATGAGTGTTGAGAAGAAATAACGCGGCATTGTTCTCTCGGCTGACCCGGCACTCAGATGAAGAACGTACAATGAATGAGAGCACACTGCTCTCCTTTTCTTTGCTCTACGAGACAAAATTGTGAAGTAGCTCTCTTGTTTCAGTGTTGCGAGCTGTGACGCCAGACGCTAGTGTGCGGATCCTCTCACAACATTTTGTTCGATTATTCCTTGCATTATCAGGGAAACAATATACGATATCCGATTCTAATTTTCGAACTGGTTCGTTACTCGTCGCCAGCACACAAACCAATGAGGTTTTGCTGGTAGCGCCAAATGTTTTCAAGAAACTCAATTATTTTTGTAATCTATAACTGTCAAGTGAATTATTTTCATTTTATGTATTGTTCCAGTACTATTTTCTGAGGAAATAAATGAATGTGGTTAGATTCGATTAAGAGCCTCCACTCAATGATAAATGCTGAAGGAGAAACAAGTTATTGGCTTAAAAATATTGCAAAAAGAATACTATTATTGACATTCTGATCATGATATTGATTATGATTCTGGAATTGACTTATTATCAAAATATTCATGAAATAGTATATTTTTCACCTAGAGCAGAAAATGAGTTTTTCCCGGCTCGGATTTTCAAGTCCGAGGCCGTAGGCCGAGGACTAGAAAAGATTGAGAGCCGGAAAAACATTCTTGCCCGTGGTGCGAACGATATTTTTCGCCACACACAAAAATAAACATTATATATATGAGAATTAGTTGTTTACTAAGCACTTCCGAAAGCAGAAGTGGAAGGTGATAGCTCTAGCAAATCTGAGGTAATCTGAATATCAGGAAATTGTCCAAGTATTTTTTATTTTTTATTTTGATTTGCCCAAATAACCTAAAAGATGATGTTCAATTATGTGTGAGGTTGAGTTTATACTTTTTTATTCTTTCAAATGACAATAAGATGATATTATTATAAATGTTTTAATTATTGAATAAAGAACACAAATAATAAAAAGTTTTTTGATTAGCTGTTTTTTTGATCACCTTTCTTAGTTCCATGTTAGCGGCTGGAAAGGGTACTCTCTCCGGCCTAGGCCGGATAACTACCTGTTCTGACGTCAGACGAGAGTCGTCTGCAATCAATGTCTTTCAGATCTACGTAGGGACTGGAAAACAGCTGCTTTCTGTGCAGTGTGGCGAAAAACAGTTATTTCACAATTTGAAAAAGGTATTGCTCTATGATTTCTATAAATAATGTTTGGGCTTCTCCATTTTCATGGAATATCTCAATCAACTGATGTAGTTCCTTGCTGTTCCAATGTTACACATTATCATCTTATAATGCCATTTGAATATAATCTACGTATGATTTTATAATTTTTTTACATTTATTTTCCAGAACTATCATGAACATAATATTATGTAATTTCTTGAATGAAATGATTCTAAGACCATTATTATAATTATTCATCCAAAGTCGAAAATACATTGAGCTTAAACGTTGAAAATGAGCAGAGTCTAATTCATTAGTTATTGAATCTGTCGCTGTAACTCAAATCATTCCCCATGCATTGTTTGGAAACCTGTTGTAATTTTTCAGTCTACAGCTTGAAACTTGTATGAATTTTATCTATAATAATCTATATATATATAAAAGCGAAATGGCACTCACTCACTGACTGACTGACTCACTCACTCACTCGCAGAACTAAACATCTACCGGACCAAAAACGTTCAAATTTGGTAGGTATGTTCAGTTGGCCCTTTAGAGGCGCACTAAGAAATCTTTTGGCAATATTTCAACTCTAAGGGTGGTTTTTAAGGATTTAAAGTTCGTCTTTAGCATGTATGTTCTTCATGTATACTCTGAAAAAATGCCATACCATATATATTAATATAGAACTGTAATCTAGAGAGAGTACCTCTTCGAAACAGTTGTTAACTGGTAACTAAATTAATAATTTTGTCAGGTTGGCATTAAGTTGAGTTGACTTTGTTAGGTTGGCACCAAGTTGAAGATTGAAATGCATTTATGGCGGAAAAATTGATTGGGCACTGCTACTTCAATCAGAGCTATTCCTGGTAATATTATATTACTAGCCGTCAGGCTCGCCATATCCGTTTAGCCAGACGTTTAGTCTGTACCCCCGACTGGATCGTCCTAACATATGATAAAAATGCTCAAATGAAAAATGCAGGCGAGCGAAGTGAGCCTGCTGATCTCATTCATGGACAATCCAGTCGGGGGTCCAGGGGGCGGAGCCCCCTAGCTAGACGGATATGGCGAGCGAAGCGAGCCTGACGGATAGTATATAATAAAGGGAAGAATCGGCTTATACAAGTAAGGGATAGGAAACTCACGAATGACGCATCATCACGTCTGAACCAATGGACTGATTTACTTGAAATTTTGCATATAGATTCTCAATTAACCGAGGATTGTTAAAGGCATATGAATTCTTCAAGATTTTAGTAGGTCAAGTTTTTAATTAGACACTTGCGGAGCACGGGTTACTTGTCAGTTTTTGAATATATTTAAGTTTTCGGCCCGATTGCACAAAAATCTGTTGAACCTATATAGTTTTAGGAATAGTCTAAGTACGCTAATATTTTGATTGACCTTTCCTCATGGTACTTTCTTTGTACTTATTGGCTTATGATACTATTATTATTATAAGCGTTTGGCTTTTGAATGGTGGGGGGGGGGGAGACCCCAAGGGTAGTTCCACCTCGCCGTATATAGTCCAAAGTTCCCTAATGGGAAACCGGACACTAAGGTTATAGTGTGCGCAATACTCTAAATTTACACTTTTCACTATCTTAATTCTATCTTCAACTCAATAATTAGAAGTTACAGGTTGAAGACTACCTGCAACTAGGAGCTAGGAGTTAGAAACCACTATAGCTCAACACACGTGCCCTGTAACAAAAGGCTTTACATCCTCTGAAAACGTTCATACAATCTCATGCTATAGTTACTTCAAAGCATTTTCCTTATCGGTAAGTAGCTTAGGCTGGAGAGTTTCCTAAAATATCTCTTTGGGGACTCAAGTCCTTTGCGCAGTTCTCAGGATGTTCAATTCTAAAAAAACATATTATATCGGAGGATGTGAGATATAGCGTAACTGTCGTCTAACAGAAGGTTATGTTTCAAATGTGAAAGGAAAGTTCATATTCCAAAGTTTGGAAGGTTGAGATTTTGCTTACAGATGACAATACACTGTTATATCAAATTCATTTTATTAAGCCAGAACGCTTTACAACTGACCATGTTAACAGGTATTGAAAAATACATGAAATAAATAAATAGAATAACAAAAGCTTACAGAAATATTGCACGTCACATAAATTATAACATTCTTCTACACATTACATACAAAAAATAACTGTAATTTTACAGTTGAACAAAAATTATAACACCCTATCATTTGAAAACTCTTCAACACTATAATATGCCTTGTCAACCAGAAATGCATACAAATTTCTCCTAAAATAAGGCCTACTTGACTTTGACAAATTTTTAGGCAGCTTGCTGAAAAGTTGCAAGCCATAAACAATCGGACTCTTATCAGAAAATTTTAAGCTAAAATTCATTTTCAATGAATGGATTTCTACTACCACGTGTAAAATATTTATGAACATCTGAATTCTTTCTTAAGGTACCAATTCTATCTGCAGTGAAAAGTAGGACGCGATACATATATATGGATGGTAGAGTGAGCAGCCTAAGATCTCTAAAAGTGCTTCTGCATGGATAATTATTTTCTAAATTTGCTAAAAATCTTACTGCACGCTTTCGCAGAACAAATAATCTCTGAATGTTTTTTATACTTGTTGCACCCCATCAAACCTTATGATTATAATTATTGTGGATAATAAACCCAAGCTAAGGGTTTGGTTGTACGCTACCTTATCACTCCCGAAAATGAGATAATTACTCTGCCCACCTTGCTGATGACATAAAGTCTGCATAGTCTGATGACTAATAGTCTTTTGAAGCAGCTCTACAATAATTGGTGGATAATGTATGTATGGTAATTAATACTGATAATGTTCTGGTACTGCATGTATAATCTGCACTTTTTCCTAAACAAATTGGGGTGAATAATCATTGAGAATGTTGATTCGAGATGGGAACTATCTAATAAGGATTCAAAAGCAATTATAGCAAAAGTTACTACCGGTATCAAAAACATTTCATAAACATGCAGAAGTTCAAGGCCGGGGAGAAGAAAGTTCGAGTATCTCCCTTTCAACAACAAAGGCAGACTTCTGAATATTCTAGAGGCTTTGGAAATACAAATCAAGTAATACATAATAATTATTCACAATTGGGTTAAAATGATGAGATTCATTTCAACTAATATAACGAACGTCACCAATCTTGTTTTATCATAATTTTGTTGGTAATTTTTTTTTATTATTGCGATGATGCCCACATGAGCTTTGAGCTTATGTGTGGGTAATGGGACGTGCGAGGGTGAATTATGAATTTATGAAACGTCCATGCCTCTTCGATGGGATTCGGCGGGACTCGAACCCACAACCAGATAGCACTAGCAGACTAGCAGGTTGCAACGCCTTGGTCGACTCGGCTAACCGAGTTCTACTAACCGAGATATGATCGTAATGATCGTAATCATAAGATTCAACAATCTGACCAACATCAGATCAATCAAGGTCACAATAGTTATCAACACTTCCCATCTTCTATGCAAATGCAACCCGACATGTATCCTCCTGTTATCCAAAATCATGGATATCCAAATATGACTTCACCTCAGAGAACTCAGCATATGAATCCCACATCAAATAGTAATCAGCACAATAAATTTGCTTCTAATAATTATAAAGGTGGAAAATCTCATGGCTATTTTAATAGAGGTAATCGTCATAATAATCGTTATTACTCAAATAATGCACAAAGTTCAGAGAATGCACATCCATTGGCACATAACGTGGGAGTACCACCACCGCCATTGGGCCAACCCAATCCAGCATTTGTTCCTAATCAAAATTCATATCAAAATCGAGCTTTAAACTACTAGTAGGGCAACGAAATAAGGTTCCTGTTTGTCCTGTCGAACAAGGTTTACGTAATTTTAATGTTAATTTGTTTCGGTAATTTGTTTCTGTATTCTCTTATTATTTTGTTTTCCCATGTTTCTGTGATATATTTCTATTGATTTCATATATTTATTCCGTAACTTTGATAATCTGGAACATGTAACATTTAATAAAAACGTAACTATGTGATAACATTTCATTGCTGTGTTTGCTGTATGATTCGCAATTTTGTTTTGTTTGAACCGCTCGGGGAGGGGCTTGTCTAGGCCAATTGCAGACGTTCACTTTGATAGGTCACAGCTTCCACAAACAGATCAAAATTATTTATGAGGAAAAATCTATTCCAATTATTGAAATTTGAGTGATATACTATAATAATCAGTCGCACTAGCTGCAAAGATGATAAAAACAATATTCAGATAGTTGCTCGGAAGAATGTCGCCTAATCCACCTGAAGGGATAACATTTTGCACTCCCGTCAGTTATAAATTTACACTTCCAAAACTAAGTTTGTTTTGATACTTCTTTTAAATCATTTCTTCAATATGTGAATATTTTCTATTTCAGTTATAATAATGTAAAATATTTATTCTATTTTTGATTTTGAAGCATCTAAATTTTAAACTCTACTTTGTGAAAATATATATATAAGGACTGGAAATTTCATGAAGTGAAGAGCTGCAAGATCTATTTAGGACTATGAGTAACCTTTCCTGAATTTGGAAGAGGAATAGCACAAGATTACCTAATTTTTTCTCCCCCTATCATTTTGAATATCGGGGAACCGAGCTTAGCTATTGATAAACAGAACACAATTCTTTAAAATGATTGGGGAAGGACTAACAGGCACAGCCCAAAACTCCCTCTTCCCCGAATTTTGATTTATACACTATAAATAGTCCAGAAAGTAGGTTATGTTCCATACACTTGAATTCAGGTTCAATTTTCAGTCCAAACATTTCAAAACAAAAAAGTTATAATTTGGATTATTTACAAACCAAATTGAATAACAAAATAACACTCACTAATCACTTAAAATTGTCAAATAATGAATAGCCTAGCTTGGAAAATTATGATATACTCTAGTTTAGAATGATTATCATGTCATGTCTTCTGTTTCGACAGACGACGAAATTATCATCTGTTTTTCCAAGGATGAATAATTGTTGTCCTTTTCATGTCCTTCAGCGAGTTTTCCCAGGGATGAGACCTAGTGCAATCGAATTTTTATATCATAAACCTACTATGTTCTAAATTTCGTGAAAATCGTTAGAGCCGTTTTCGAGATCCGTTGAACATGAATAACCAGATATAAAAAATAGGGCAAGGAAAGTAAAAACAGATAACCAGATATAAAAATATGAACAGATATACAGAAATTGCTCGCTTAATATAATAAGATGATGTACTTATTGTATGAACGAATAAAGAATGAATGTTAGTATTTGAATGAGCATGCAGTTCAGTACTATGTGAGGTCTTGTGAATGTAACATCACTGAGAAGAGTTTCGTGTGAGACGATAAATGTTTCTTAGATAGTTGGCTTGAGATATCATCAGGGATAAATCATGATAAGGGTGGCAATGTAAGGGATTGAACGACCGGACCCGAATTCCGCTGATTAAACTAGAACTGGGACAGGAAGTATTAGACGAGAGCGATTTTCTGCGTTGATCACCTCGTGTTATCGTCGAAGAGGGAAAAAGCTCGTGTAAGAGCACACGACTGTAATCATCCGACAAGAAATGAGAGATTTTCCCCCCACTGCCATCTGATAAGGAAAAAGCGGATCAGGTTTTTTATCCTCGGAAAACTTGTCTCTAATGTGAGAGATCTCAACTCCCCATTGACAAAAAAAAGACATAGACACAAATTGAGTAGTCTATCATTCGGTTGTAAGATCATAAGAATCTCTAGTATAATCTTCATCTTTTTTGTATCCTCCCGCTATCACGATTACTTCACCTTGTGCATCATGAAATTCAGAAGCTTCATAAGTTTGTCACAAGGATTACAAAAAAAGTAAATCAGATTGGAAGGTAAATGAATTTAGCTCAGTCAGGAATACAATTTGAGAGCCACATTATTTATTTATTTCATTGGCAATCACAAATTATACAATATGATTGGACACAACAAGCATAGCCCAAATCTGTTTTTTCCCAAATTTTTACTGTTGAATGAAAAAGACTGAGAAATTGTCAAAAAACCACTGATTCATTGATAATTAGAAAGACTGGTTTCGGTTATTACACCATTGTCAATCTCTGATCAGTGGTTTTTTTTATAATTTCTCAGTCTTTTTCATTCAATATGAATAATTACCACAATATCAACTTCTCAACAACACAAAAAGCAAATTTTTACTAATAAGTTCCAAAAAAGAATGAGGTTAGATTTCACTTTTCACTCCAAAAAGTCCAATTCCCACTTCAAAACTAATGACTGAACTGAAAATTTTAAATCTTGATATTTAAAAACTAATTAAAAAGAAGAATATTTTACATAAATTTCTACAAATTGGAAATTTTTGAGTAATAATTTTTCAAAATTTTGAGCCAGAAAAGAAACACAACTTCACCATTAGCACAGCTGATTAATTTCGCTCCTTCAGTCGGGGAAAGTAATGATGTCAGCTGCTAGTGAGAGCGAAATGGCATCACTGGTGATCTTATAATGGCAGTATAGTAATTTCCAACTTTATTGTATCCTCCCACTATAACGATTACTTCACCTTGTGTATCATAACATTCTGAAGCTTATTAAGTTTGTCACCAGGAAAGTTTTGAATATTACAAGAAAAAGTAAATCAGATTGGCAAATGAAGTAACTTTGCTCAGTCAGGAATACAGTTCGAGAGCCTATAGTGATGCCCACGTTATAATGGCAGTATTCGATTAACATTGGTTCTGCTATCCTTCTTTATTATTCGACAAAGCAGATAGCGCTATCCTCCATTATCTTTGCAACGTTCCCAAATCGTTTTTCAATCAGAAATATAGTTGATTAACAAAGTATTCAATCTTTATCATGAAAATTCATCGTTGGATCATTAAAAAGTTTATTGTCATGACGAATGAAATATAATTGGTAATTTTAAAAAATATATAAACAGTGAATATCACATCATATTCTGGGATCAACTCCTCTATAGAAGGCAGTGGCAAGGCAAAGAATCGGCAACGTTGAGCTCCTATCTTTCACCACTGTCATTATAACGTGGACTTCACTATATAATAGTAGCCTCAAACTATGTAGTCATCGACAAGATCCTTGTAGGATAACTTGTCTCATGAGAATAGTTATTTGTGCAACTAGTGCGCAAAGTGATAGTTTGCTGCACCGAAAGAAACGTTTTCGCCACACTTGGATGTAATGAGCTGGTTTACGTGCGTCATATGGAGGCCGAAAGTGATTGTTTTCCGACCAGGCCGGTAAAACTTTACGGCCCTAGGGCTGTAAAATGACCTTGAATAACAGCTGATCGTGTCCGATCTCACAAAAATCATAGAGAGATAATCTCATAACAACTGTAATAATCTATATAATTTGTATCGTGAATCGCGGTATTATGTCTATAATATATTTTATAAATTACTGTTTCATAATTTAATATTTATTATTGTGTTTTTGATATCAAACAATAGAATACGATGATATCTCCATAGCCTCAACAATATAATGTTAGCTGCATTGTCCATTGTCAGAAAGGTACATATCGCAAGTATTTAAAAGTGAAGAATCGAATTTGAAATCAAAGTACAATAATTGTATCAATATTTAAAAGTGAGGTAGAGTAATAATTGTTTCTTTTTTATTATCGAATTCCACTTCTTAATACAATACAATCAACAATAATAATAAGAAAATACAGCAGAGATCTGAAGTTTAAGGTAAGCCTACTGGTGAAACTCAGCATTGACTGAAAAATTCCTAGTAATTTTTCCGCAACTCATTATTAAAACTTTTAGATAATTTTTCTTCAATATTAAACCATATAGAGAAAACATTAGGCCCACTCAAGATTGAATCTTCGAATGTTTTCAGAGCAATATTTTGTTGTGAAAATGAGCCATGACTGTTGTACGCTTTTTAGTAGTGAAGTAATCTTCTTTAGAAGTCTAGTTCACAGTACAGCATTACGTGTACGCTAAGTGTTATCAGTCAGGCTCCCACATTCATCAATACGCAATAGCCGAGAGCATAAAGGCGTGTAGCTCAGTGAATAACAAACATGATCTAGGTTCGAATCTCGGTCAATGACATTTTTTTTTGTCGATGAATTTCGACTTTTATTAGCTATTTTTTATATTAGTTACCGTAATTTAAATTTCAATCAATTATTTAGATATATTTTGAGACAAAACTGTGAAATATGCAAATATATTAATTTTTTCATCACATTATTTCAAAATAGTAATGAAAATTCTATTCATCCCCATCCATGAGATATTGCACCGGGCGCAAAGCGCGAGCTCAAAAAATTCAAACAATTATTCGAAATATTAATAGTATAAAAATATGGTCACTATTGTAAATTACTAATTAGTAATATTGAAATTAATTGACAGTAAAAGTTGTCATAACCAAGATTCAAACTATCAAAATAGGCTGTTTGAATTTTATTTATTTTTCAATTTCTTATATATTGGGAAGTTTTTTTTTTTTTGGTGTGGCGAAAAATAGCGTTCGCAACACGGGCAAAAATGTTTTTCCGGCTCTCGAACGCTTCAAGTTCTCGACTTCGTCTCGAACTTGAAAACCGCGATCTCGAGCCGGAAAACGTACATTTTCGACCCTAGGTGCGAAATATACTATTACGCCCGAGCCGTAGGCGAGGGCGGAATGGTTTCTTGAGTGCAGCAGAGGAACTTTGCGCACGTATTTCACATTAAGTTTTTCCTACAGTTACCATTGAATATGAAAAGTGGGTAATTATGGGTAAAATTGACTGAAATCCATCAAATGTTTTTCTGTGTAATTTTATTATTGATAAAAACCTTAATCCTAAAATCCTAAAGTCCTCGTTGTCCTTGGTTATAATATATAATGTAATAATTAGCGCGTTGTGCTTCGTTGCACCTCTGCTCACTATAGCAGCCACAGCAGTCACTGTTACCAACTTCATTTTGACTTTGCTGCACTGTTGCTCCATATAACCTACTAAGTATTTTGCGTTGCCATGTTGCAAATCTGGAGTGCAGAAAAATTTTTCCCGCACTAGAGCGGAAAAGTGATTCTTTGCGTTCTGTAATCAGTGCAGCAATGGCCACTTTTCAACGTAACTGTAGGAAAAGTCATTTTCTTGTGGGAAATATAAGAAAATTGATAAATCAATGGTATTATTATTAGCGTATGGCTTTGAATGGTAGGGAGACCCAAGGGTAGTTGCACCTCGCCGTATATAGTCCAAAGTTCCCTAATGGGAAACCGGAAAATAAGGTTATAGTGAGCACAATACTTTAAATTTACATTTTTCACTTCGGAATAAAGTTCATAAATCAATGGTAGACCTACTCGATATCCACTACTCATGTTTTTCTCTCTTATTCATGTGGGGTACGTTGATGATTTTGTCGATTCCACTCTCAATATTTACTATGGATTCAGATGAATACATGAATAGCAATGATAGAGACCCACAAGAAATTAATATCCTTGAGCATACTCAAGCGGAAGAGAGTGATGTTAAATAAAAAGCTTTATTTTGTTATAATTCTCCAAAATATATTTTATTTGCCTCAGCTTCCTATTGTTCTGTAATTTTCTCACTTATCGTTCTTAAGATTGGGATGTGGCATAGTTTTATATTAACCTGGTTGTTTATAATAACCACTATTTTATCCTAATGTTGATAATATGTGTTGGAACTTACTGCCGGCGCACAAGTTGTTCTTTGCCGGTAGTGCCAAATTGTAATGAATGATATTCATCTATCAATTTGTAATTACTTTCATGGCAAATGAATGGATTCCAATTTGCATTTCAAATGTTTTGACTTTCCTTATCCTATTACCATAGGTAAGGAAAGTATTGCTTTCCGAAAAAAATTAAGGTACCCCAATTACTAAATTTCTATACGTTTCAAGGTCCCCTGAGTCCAAAAAAGTGGTTTTTGGGTATTGGTCTGTATGTGTGTGTGTGTGTGGTGTGTGTGTGTGTGTGTGTGTGTGTGTGTGTGTGTGTGTGTGTGTGTGTGTGTGTGTTGTGTGTGTGTGTGTGTGTGTGTGTGTGTGTGTGTGTGTGTGTGTGTGTGTGTGTGTGTGTGTGGTGTGTGTGTGTGTGTGTGTGTGGTGTGTGTGTGTGTGTGTGTGTGGTGGTGTGTGTGTGTGTGTGTGGTGGTGTGTGTGTGTGTGGTGTGTGTGTGTGTGTGTGTGTGTGTGTGTGTGTGTGTGTGTGTGTGTGTGTGGTGGTGTGTGTGTGTGTGGTGTGTGTGTGTGTGTGTATGTGCGTCTGTGTACACGAAATCTCATCTCCCAATCGACGGAATGACTCGAAATTCGGAACTTAAGGTCCTTACACTACAAGGATCCGACACGAACAATATTTCAATCAAATGCAATCCAAGATGGCAGCTAAAATGGCGAAAATGTCATCAAAAACAGGGTTTTTCGCGATTTTCTCGAAAACGGCTTCAACGATTTTGATCAAATTTATACTTAAAAAAGTCATTGATAAGCTCTATCAACTGCCACAAGTCCTATATGTGTGAAAATTCCAGTAGCTCCGCCTCATCTATGCAAAGTTTGATTTTAGATTCCCAATTATTATCAGGCTTCAGATACAATTTAGACAAAAAATTTCAAGTGGAAAAGATTGAGCATAGAGATCTCTACAATTAATGTTCAGTAACATTTCCACCTAAAATTGCAAATAAGCTTGAAATTCGAAAAAATGTGATTAATCAATTGCAAACTGTTGGCAACTGTTGATTCTATTAAATGATTCACTATGAAGAGATAGCAGACCTCGTGTGTTTCTAGCGTTATTGCCCTGTCACCAGCTGGCTCAAATCTTTGAATAGTAGTCTTGAGATGCGCGGGAACACTAGCGTCAGGTGATCAATTTTCATAACGGCCAGGAAAGTTGTGTGAGTGCGCCACACCAGATTTTTTTTTCTAGATGAACCCAATAGTAAAAGGAAGCAATCCGCATAAATTCAGTTTTATAGAAAATTGTCCGTAAAATTCAAGATTGTTCTCATTCCTGGGAACAATGGGATTGTTCCCATCCCTGATCTTGACCTTCAAAAATCACTTTAATAGCAATATATTTGTATAAATGTATGAGACATATACTTTAGCAATGCTCACAGCCCGTTAATGAGATGGATACATCAGAATTTCCTGCATTGGAAAAATATAACTAATATCTTTTGAATTACATGCTGTCACAGTGATTGATAGTAGATCGCGAGATGGATTCGCTGATGCTGGATTAAAAACTGCAAGGACTTATCTCACTTTGCACTTGAAAATACTTGGTACATAGCAGAGATATAGTCATCAATCATAAACATCCAGGAGGTTCATCTCATCAATCAACTTTGTTTTGAATAAATGCACTGGATGTTGTCTTGAAGATCACTCGTTAATTTTGCAGGTTACGATGTGAAGTTGAGAGATATTTGGAGCTGTAGGTCCACTCAAGAAAACGTCCTGTAGGCTACATTTACATGAGACAGAGAAAAGAGATTTAGATTCAGATTCCTCTATTTATTTGTTTATCGGAACAAAATAGAACTTATGTACTAGCTTTAAAAATAATCAAAAGTGAGCGTAAAATAACAAAATGACTCACGAACAAACTTTTTTGTTAGTAACTTGTTCACTGTTGAACTTATCCTTGTAAGTTCTGTGATTTTCTCATATTTTTAGGAAATAAATCATTTGATTTGAATCATATTAATCTACAGACTGTGTTTATAATTTCATGGAGCAAAGATTGATGATTAAATAATATGCGAAAATTGGAGTATCAACGTAATATATCTGTTTGTACTTTTTTGATTAGTAACTTGTTCACTGTTGAACTTATCCTGTTCTGTGGTTTTCTCATATTTTGAGGAAATAAATCATTTACAGATGGAATTAAATAGAGTATGCATTTATTCAAATGCTAATTAATATATAATTATTATTCAAGGAAAATCCTAATTTTTGAATAGTAGTTCTCATCGAATTTCCATCTAGCTGTTAGCCCTGTTGTCAATGTCTGCAGTAGCAGAGGTCTTCGGGGTGATTTGCAGCATTTATTTAGGATTTTCGTTAAATAATAATTAATAAATCATTTGATTTGAATCATATTAATCTACAGACTGTGTTTATAATATCATGGAGCAAAGATTGATGATGCGAATATGCAAAAATTGGAGTATCAACGTAATATTTTCACATGAATCAGTGAAGTTTGTAAAATCAGGTCGCTGGAGAGGATGTAAGTAGAATTAGGAATATTGTGAGTATCGTCATTTTTCATGAAAACTTTTGTTTTTCCTGAGTACAGTATGAGAGTATCAAGAGTGGAAGTCCGTAATACTGAATCGATGAATAATGGGGTATATCGATAAATCATTTCGATAAATGGATGTAGGTTGTACACGATTTTATATAAATAGAGACTGTTCACTGATTTCGAATTGAGAGGTGTTAAAGATTTGTCAATATTGAAGTTTGATGCTGGTCATAAAACAATAGAAGGATCAACAGACGTGAAGTCATGAAGCTAAATAATACCAAGCGACAATAATGAAGGAATACCTGGTTCAGTTGTTAACAATAGCCGTGAAATAAACAAGGTCAATAATTAATAAGGTCGATAAAAGTCAATACACATAAAAACTCTGTAAAATAATAATGTCAATGAACTAAGTTGCAGGGTACAGAAGGTGTAATATCAGAAGTCAATATCAAGGTCACCAAAGTGACTGTCGTTTTGCATTAACTATTGACCAGACTTTCACGGTCATTAAGATGTAAATTTTGTATTAAGCTTTAGTCTTCTACTACTTGTTCCTTGTTTCACTCCAATAGCTGTATACTATCCTTGGTTTCCTACTATGGAATTTCAATCTATCTCTACAGTTTCCCATGAAACTTTCACAAATTATACGGAATACCAACAACCTATTATACTACTGAAACCCCTGTATTGGTTTCTCTTTTTTTCAGGCTACTGATGATTCTAACAAAAGTCTATTATTTGGACGTGGAAAATGACAATGGGATGAGGGCTGATAAAAAAATGTAAGACAGAATGTAAATTGAACTCGTAGCCGATATAGCATACTAGAGTTTTGACGCTGACGCTCCAGTCTATGCTTTGAAATGAATACTATAATTTATGAACTATTGTATCAAGTTCTTCAAAAACAAGTCGGCATTGAATTTTAAACATTTTTGTACTCATTTTTAATTGAGCTATTATTATCATTTAGCGTATGGAAGATACACAACACATTTATAAAGCTTATGAGTCTCAAATGTCTTCATATACACTATATTTTTTCAATTTCTTCAAAATGTTGTGTAGTTTTTGGTCAGGAGAACATAAGTTTGTCTGACCGCCATTATTTGCTAGTCCATTTAGCGTTACCCAATGTGCACCATGGAGGCGAACTAGCGTTACACATGTAACTTTATATATATTATAATTAAGGTATAAGCCCACTTAAATGGATCCTTTGATCTATGTTACTGTATTAATCATAAAGTTCTTCAAAAACAAGTCGGCATTGAAGTTTAAACATTTTTGTACTCATTTGTAAATGCATTCTCAATCTCAATTAATGACATATCTTTACTACAGCTTATAACGTCATTCCCACATGATCATAATCATATCAATTCGCAGTTAATCAGTTTAACGAATCCTGTGAATTGTTTGAATCCAAATTCAATTAAAACGGATTGATATTGTCAAAGCTACTAGTTTATTGGAATAATTTGAGACACTTGCTTTCGAACAACATTATCAATCTCCAGTGAGCTGTAGCTTGCAGCAGATAATGTAGCGTAGCTGGAGCCCTGCAATTGGCCATTAGCTACGACCAATGAAGGCTGAACTCTACTGCTATTGGTCGAGACAAGACACGCTCAAATATTCCAAATGACTGTCATGGAAACCGTTAGTCATCAATCAATAAAGAGACTCTTATTAACTAACATAGCCATATTATGGTAGCTTAAAACCCATTCAACATGAGAACCAGAAGTACATAAAAAGTAAAGGTAGAAAAATTGACATGAGGCGGGAAACTAAGGTCAAATTACAATAAAAATAACTAGAAGAGAGAAACTGAGCTACTACTCTAAGATAAAACTAAATTAGTGGTGTGTTCTGATTTTCGAAAATAATAACTACCGGTATTTATTTATTTCATTGACAATCACAAATGATAATTATAATTATATAATATGATTGGGAGAAGACAACAGGCATAGCCCAAAACTGTCTTTTCCCAAATTTTTACAAATAAAAGTTTCAAAAAAGAATGAGGTTATGATTTCACTTCAAAAAGTCCAATTTTCACTTCAAAAAGTCCAATTCTCAGTTCAAAACTAATGCATAAACTAAAAATATTAAATTTTGATATTCAAAAACTAATTAAAAACAAACATATTTCACTCAAATCTCTACAAATTGGAAATTTTTGAGTAATTTTGCAAAATTTTGAGCCAAAAAAGAAACACAACTTCACTATTATTGACTAGGAATTGGCTCATTCTTCCTCATACTATGCATTTGATTTTATTATTTACTGGGTTTATCTTTATTGGTTGCAGTCTAACTCACTGTTGTACTAGCTTCTGACCATATTTGGAATACTTGGGTGTGTCTTGTCTCGACCAATAGCAGTAGAGTTCAGCCTTTATTGGTCAACAGCTAATCGCCAATCGCAGAATGAAGAACACCCACACTATATATTATGCTGCTCAATGTTCAAGTTTCCAGTTTACTAGAAATTAGAGATTGATAATGGTGTAGCAAGCGTAACTAGTGTCTCAAATCGTTTTAATAAATCATTAGTTTTGACTCTATCAAGTTGTTTTCATTTTATATCGCTATTTATCACAGTCATCATCTTCTTAACAACACATAATGTAAACTTAAATTGTTTAT
This sequence comes from Nilaparvata lugens, assembly GCF_014356525.2. Lineage (NCBI taxonomy): Eukaryota > Metazoa > Arthropoda > Insecta > Hemiptera > Delphacidae > Nilaparvata > Nilaparvata lugens. Next base: position 82,227,897 of record NC_052505.1, on the reverse strand, counting down.
TTGGTGCTTCTACTGAAGAATTTGTTCTATCAATGATCATCTCTCAAAGTGTGATATTTATATCAACGTTCATCTATTTAATTTGAAGTCTTTGATGTCTATGAAGTCTTTATATTTCATATTTGGTGCGGCCTATGAAAACGTTCTGAAAGAGCAATTTTGTTGAGCTGAAAGCCTTTTGTTTACAACCAACATTTCAACACTCCCCTATTTGTTACTCGTACACTCAATCTCATAATTAATGAATCACCGGTAAATCCAATTCGAATACATACGATGCAAATATATGAATGGATTCAGTCCGTACAACTCAATCAACGACAAAAGTAAATAACATCAATTGCATAGTAGTCATCAGAAATACCTTGTATAAATTGATTAGATGAATTTGTAAACAGTAGAGTAGGCCTATATTTGTACAGTATTAGTTTATTTAGATAAAATATCGGAGATGAAATGAAAATATATAAAACTAGAGGTTCGTCATGTTTAACACTCCCAACCCTTTTTTGGAACCCCCCTTCACAATAACCTTCCAATGACGCATTGTGTGTCATACGCCTCCCCCCACCCCACTATGGAAATCCCTGAAATTATAGTTTTATAATATTCTTGTGTTGATCTGAATGATTCTCAGAAGCAAAATATCTACCATCATCACTACTTGTTAGTGTACAATATGATAATTTCGAATAACAGAGGTTTTTACTAATTACGTATGTTTTTACTGAGCTCGTTCTCGATTCATTTTGGGGAAAAACATAGCTTAAATCCACTACAGAACAATAAAATGGAATAAATCTGAACTATATTAAAAATGGAATCATCCATTTATTTATTCAATCATTCAGAATTATACAACTTCTAGAAACGTTCCACAGGATAAACAAAAGCCCAAAACGGTTCCAATTCTAATTTATGCTACAGTCAAAATGTTCCAGCACTGATCTGTTTACTTAGTCAATGGGCCCGTTTTGTGTAGAGTTCTGTTTATCAATAAATAAAAATAACGAGCGACCTACTTGGAATGTGGTAAATTGTCCGATTCACAGTTTACCAAATAAAAAGTTCCGCGTTCCATGGAAGGAATTTTGACAGATTCTGTTCCAGAAACCTTTTCCAGCTCTAAAATCCTGCCTCATAGTCGAAGCGTGGTAAATTGTCCGACCTGGTACAGTTCCAACTATGTGAGCTCTCATTGGTCGACTATTGTAGTCTGCTTGCTTCTCTGCGCATGCGCTGATAATTTGTTCATCATAGCATAGCATAGAATCCATAACCAACAATATGATGTTTGATAACCATTCATTAAATGAATTTTTCTCGATAGAAAATTTGAGAGTAATGGAATAAAAGAAATTTACACTTTTCTAGACGGTAGGTTTGTAAAACAGCCTTTCTTCATTCACGCAGCTAGTAATTGACACAGTTTAGTGTAAATCAACTTTATATGTGCGCGCCAAAAGCTTGAACCAACGATTTTGAAATGGCGTTCCATGGGAACATTTTGCACTAGCCACGTGATGGAACAATTTACGATTGGAACTGCAACAATTTACTGTACACAGAACGTACACAATGCATAAAGTAAGTAAATATTCATTATTTCTGTCATTTCTGGTCTATGGTTCTAGGTTATATTCAACTTCCACAATTCCCAGTTATAATGAGAGCTTTCTGAGTTTCTCTCAAACAGTAATGATATAGTTCATAGGTGTTGGAAATATTGTGAGCACCAAATAGATTGATTCCCGAGAAAGCTGATGACGGAACTCAATTTCCCCGGTTTGACACTCGGGGAAGTGAACGCTTTGATCTATGGTGTTAACAGCTTTCCGCTTCCACACCATACTCGACGTTTTTGTTTCCTGTGGCGTCTACCGTTGGTCTGTAACAGCAGCAGCAGTCAATCAGGCATGAAAAGTGTTTATAAAAAATGGGGGGGAGGTGAGAAGAGTGAGAGGGAAGAGGAAGCGGGGAGCTATTAAGTGCCTTGTAGCCGGCCAATTTTCCGAATCGAATTGTGGTGAGTGGAAAAGTATTAATCTGTGAGACTGTTCATTGAATTAGATCCCCCAGTCAGGGAAAAGGGGTGGGGGGTTTCTCCGGACTTGTCACCGACAGAAGCGAGTTGAGAGAGCAGAGAGTAGAGAGCGCCACTGCATGTGCCCTGAAAATTCCCTGCCGTTCGGTACGCCACTGCCTGCTGTACCCTAGGTCGATATTCCACTGCGCATTTGGACTACGCAGCCTGTCAAACCTTCCACAACATTCAGCCCTTTGCTCCACATTTCGTCTCCCATTCAACCCTATCGCCCCCCATATATTTGTCCTAATATATTAATTTTCTATTTTTCAGTAGCTCGAAAATACCCCAGTGACTAGGACTACTTGTGACTAGTCTTTCCTCCATTCCGTGAGCCGCCTGACCTGGACTCGGCCCAATCAATAGACTCAAACAAATTCCCAAACATCGCGTTCACTTTTTACTGCCACAGTTCCTTTGATCCCTGTTCCTCCTTCTTTGATGCAAACCTTCGCAATTCTAAACACTCTCTGTGCTGTTTTATCGATACTGTACAATTTCTGTTACCTCAACTGGCCTACCTCCTTTCTTGAACTAGAGTCTTCTCATCTTCATCAACTTATCTATTTCATATTGAATGAGAACGACTGCACAATAGCAGGAGAGCAGTTCTCAACATTCTATGTACTGTTGTATCGATACTGTACAGTTTCTTCTCCCTCTAATCAACTAGCTCACCTCTTTTCATGAACTGGAGTCTTTTTATCTCCCACAACAACCTAAAATTATCCATCTCATATCAAATTTAAACGACTCCACAACACTCTAAACTTCCTCTGTACTGTTTTATTGATACCCTACAATCATTAATGTCCCCTCTAATCAACTATAGCCCACCTCCTTCTTAGAACTTTTCAACCTCTTTATCTTTTTCAACTGCCTTAACTTATCTATCTCATATTAAATGGAAGCAATGTGAGCGACTTCACAATATCAATTCTAGACACTCTCTGTACTGTTTTATCGATACCGTATAATTTATGTCCACTCTCATTGACTAGCCCATCTTCTTCTTAGAACATTTGGATTTTTTCATCTTCTCCAACCACCTGAACTTATTATCTATTTCATATTAAATGAGAACATTGGGAACGACTTCACAATAGCAGTTCTGAACACTCTCTGTACCGTTTTATCGATACTTTACAATTCCTTCTTCCTCTAATCAACTAGCCTACCTCCTCTCTAGAGCTTGAGTCTTTTTATCTTCTACAACTACCTCAACTTATCTTCTCCATATCAAATGAAAACGATTCCACAGCAGCAAAGAGAGTTGTCTATAAAATTTATCGTCAACGGAACAGTATATAGCTAATGTAATCTTGCAATTGTCCTATTATGTGGGGCTACTACACTTGATAGATGAAATAAAAGTTCTTGAGTACCCTTTCTCACATTCAATCAAATTTTTATGAATGAAGATAAAGCTATCTATTTCATATCAAATTTAAATGAATTCACAACAGAAAGTTATCTATTCAATTTATTGTCAACGTTACAGTATAGGTGAGGTAACTATGCACTTTTTCTTATAGGGGGCTACTATAATTGATAGAATGAAATAATTATTGTATTTTTAAGTACCCTTTTCTCATAACCTCTTAAGAATGCTTACATGGACATTCTTGAGAAACCAAACACATTACCAGTGACTAACATAATGAAAAGTTCCCTTTTCACTTACCTTCTTAATTATTGATTCAGAGATTCTTAATTATTATCGATTATATCCAAGAAATTTGTTCTCTTTCCACTTATCCTTTTCCTAACTTCCTTTCTCAAACTTTTCCTTTTTAGTACTGCCAGCTCATTCATCACTTGTAAAGACTTCATTCAAAAATCAGGATAATATAGAATTATAGGCATGATAAAGAGTGAACTCGGGATTTTCCCCTTCCACTTCCTTTCTTGATCATTGATGCATAACTCCATCATTTATCGATTATATCCAAGGAATAAGTTATTGAAAGAATCAAAAATCAAGAATGTTTTATTGTCACAAACAATATGATTGCATTAACAAAAGTCACTCCATAACGATACAGTAACATTGATACTTTGTATACAAGTACACGTTATTTATTTTAATATTACAAATTAAAATTCAAATAGGCTACTTGAATATTTTATCTATGGATAACAGTAACAGACCAGCAATTCCTCGATTGAAAAAAATGCTTTATTCTTCAACCATCCTTTTATTGCTCTCTTAAAACTATCAAGATCATAATCCCGTACTTCCAGTGATAACCTGTTAAAAATTTTCACTCCTATATAGCAGTATATTTTTTATGTTTTGGCAAGCCAAGCACGTCCCAGATCAATCTGACTACCTGACCGAGTGTTATGCTCATGAATGATTCCCCTCAAATCGAATATATTACAGTTTTGCTTTACAAATATCGAACAATCCATAATGTAAATACATGGAAGTGGCAATATACCATTGTCTGAGAAGAAAGGCTTAACCCTAAAGAGACACACTGGGGTGTCTCACACCTCAGGGATTTTTTTCCTGTTCTGCAGTTGACAATATTAAACAGATGGGAATTTATGCCCAGTGTAAATTAGGTTTGTAGTATTGTCAACCACTTCCAGTCAGTAATAGCATTCTAAAAGGTCACCAGATCATCTTGTTCTTCGTTTGGGGTGTCTAACACCCCAGAGTGTCTTCTACGTAGGACTTTTTATCAAACACTTTTATTACAAAGATTTACTTGTATTGTCACTACAAATGTGGTATGGGATGATGGATCAGATTGGAATAAATGCTATGATTCTCTACAACTTGAGATTCAAAACAATAAAATGAAGAGACGTGAGTTTTTGATGAAGTTGTCATTGGCAATGATCAAGCCATTCGCTCAAACCGGATTAGGAGCTTCAACACTTAGGCGGAACATACATACGTACTTCTAAAATTAGTATAAATATTGATAAGCAGTGCTTTACTTTTGATTTCTGTATGCACTTGGAACAAAAATGATTAAGAAATGATGAAGTATGGTCCAAGTACTTGTTTTTTTTCATAATTTCGAAGAAAAATGCAAAATTGAATTGGGGTGTTCAACACAGTGTGTCTACTGTGTTAGCATAAAGAAAGTGTGTCTCTGTAGGGTTAAAGGACTCTCTCATGCCCAAATTAAATATCGCACGCATAGCTATTTTTTGACACAAAAACACCTCTTTTGCGCCACTAGAATTTCCCCACAGCAATGTACCATAATATTGAAGGTGAAAGTGGAACAGTGGACTTGATAATAAGAAGTTTTCGCCACACTGCACAGAAAGCAGCTGTTTTCCAGTCCCTACGTAGATCTGAAAGATCTTGATTGCAGACGCAACAGAAAAGGGTTTCTTTTCCGGTCTAGCCCAGAAAGTTGTCTCTTTCCAGCCGCTCATGGAAGTAGTTAATAAGTCATCCGCTAGATCGGGCGAGTGTCCACTTTCATCATCAGCTGAAGTCGCCATGATTTCAGTTCCAGTTTCGAATCAAACTAATTCGCTTCGCAACCAGTTTTATTCAATTATTTATTGTTGATTAGTGCATTCCGAATTTTAAAAAATGCTTGGAGATGACTGTGGTATTCCAAGTGAAATTTTAAAAGAATCTGAGATCCTGACTGCAAATCTTCTACCACTAAAATCAAGAGATAGGTACGATAGCTTAACGAGTATTCTTTATTTTGTATTCTTTATTCATTTTGTCAGCAATACCTGTAGTGTGGCGAAAAATATCGTTCGCACCACGGGCAAAAATGTTTTTCCAGCTCTCAATCTTTTCTAGTCCTCGGCCTACGGCCTCGGACTTGAAAACCGATTTCGAGCTGGAAAAATCTCATTTTCTGCTCTAGGTGCGAAATATACTATTACAATCATTGCTCTATCCGGAATTATTATTCTAGAATATTTTTTTTGCTTGTACTGTATGTTACATTACTATTGTGGCTTGATTTTCAATTATTTCTGATTAAGAATAGAATGCTCGAGTTCATGTAACTATTCAAGAAGAGTGATTCGAAATTTAATGCTTGAATTCATGGACATTTCTAGAAGATAGTACCTACTCGACTATTTCCTGAACAAGATGCTTGTGTTCTCGTTCCAGGAACATTTCGCCAGCTATTTACGATTCTCAGAATTTCCCTGTCTTCATTCCACGGTCTACTTAGAGTTTATGACCTTTCCTATCCATGAATTTCCTTGTAGGCGACCTTTACTCAATTAAGTTATCCCGAGCTGTACTGGAGTGGGATATCTAATTAATTAGCAAAGTCTGTTTATTTCAAATTGAAAATCCATGAGTTTTGAATGATTCTCTTCCAAAATGAACTGGAACTCCTCAATAGAATCTTGAGAAGTTAATTTTCTGGGAATATAGCGGTGAAGAATTTATTAATAGCAACACCAAGTGCCGGTTGCACAACAGCCGGTTAAATATTAATCGTGATTAATTCCACAAGAGCCAATCACAGAAGCCATCTTATCAAGAAGGCCTTCTCTGATTGATTTTCGTGAAATTAATCACGGTTAAAATTTAACCGGCTGTTATGCAACCGGGCCTAAAACTCTAGGCAATGAAGTCCTCAAACTTGAGCTGTGAAATCTCAACGTTCTTCACCCAGTCTTGTGCGTCATATAATTAACATATGTGCATCATATAATTTTATTTGTACGACTGCTACACATTCACAATTGATGAATTATTCGAGAATGAAAGAGTATCAAATCATCCAAGTTCGAAATCCGGAAACCAACATCTCGGATCAAGTACAGAGCTAAGTCTAACAATAAATTTATTTCCTGTTTCCCAATTATATTTTTATAATTGACAATAATTGATTTATCATGCTAATAATTAGGAGAACTCAGAATCCTAAACAGCTTGCCTTTAACTCGGCTCGAAAATCGTTTTACACCCTTCATTAACGGCTCACCCACCTTTAAAATGTTTGATGTGTTACTACTAAAGAGACTCTGCCCAACTAGCTCAGTACTTGGTGTTTAGCGGGTTGCATACCCGATAAATAACAGGCGTTGATATTCTCCTTATGAATGTATTAATTATAACAAATTAAGACGGAATAATACTGAGCCTACCGTTATCCATTCTACAGGATACCAGCGGTTCTGAATCTATTCTGTATCTCCTTAAGAATGAAAAATTTAATACATTATAATTATTTATGCGTAATTCATTCTACAGGATAACTGCGGTTCTGTATCTGTATATTAAATCTGTTTGGATCATGAGTTCTCATTAGCTCTATGATCGATTCCCAAATTCCTATATAGCCAAATTTATTGAACATCTTCCAACTGGTTCAGTTTTGGGGGACGAGCTTTGCTCTGGAGTGCAAAAGCATAGAAAATTTGTAACGAAAGATTGAATTTATAGTTTATATTTATGTATTCATTTTCTCAGTCGTACAATTATTTTTACAGTTATGAGGAGGCACAGCAGGCTTATGCCCAAGACTGTCCCTTTCAAATTCATACGACAGTCCAAATCAAAATCTAGGTTAAGCTACTATCACTCATCAAAATAACAATTTATTCACACTTCAAAAAACAAACACATCATCAATTACAAATAGATATACTATGAATTATCGATTTACTATGATTAACTATGTTTGCTACAATATTTGTTAATATACTATGTTCTATTCTACACAAACAGCATCTAGTTACTATTTTGGACTTTCTGATGTGAACATGTTTTCTAAAAAAAGAGATATAAACGAGAATAAGTTTCTCTTGCTGAATTTTTCTTCTCGTAAGATCAGCTGGATGATCCCACACATATGCACTCGTTCACTCTCTTCCATTACGGTATCGACAGACGACAAATTTTCAGCTGTTTTTCCAAGGACGTATTTATCCTTTTAATGTCCTTCAGCGAGTTATACAAGGGTTGAGACCTAGTGCAATCGAATCTTCATATCATAAACCTACTTTGTTCCAAATTTCGTGAGAATCGTTAGAGCCGTTTTTGAGATCCGTTGAACATAAATATATACCCATATAACCATATAACCAGATAACCACATAACCATATTATTACATATATAAAGGAATTGCTCGCTCAATACAATAGGATTGGATGTGATAATTGAAAAGTGAACAATTTCGATGTGGAAAGGACTTTTTAGTTCAGTTTGACAGGCTGGTGCTTTCACAAAGAGAAAACCTCGTTTCCATTTAGAAAATGGCTGAGTGAGCCGAGATAATACTGAGTTAGGAGACATAATACTCTAAAGCATGGTTTCACCAAGCTCGGTCAAGATATTTTAGCATGGTCAAGCCGGGTACGATTTACAAGTAAGCTCTGGAATAATCATTGATAGTAAGTAGTGAGAAAAGGATGGTTGATTGACATCAACTCAGTTGATGGATCAACTCAGGAGTACTTTCAAATCGGTTGATCTATCAATTCACCAGTACTTCAAGGTAGGTTCTAGAACATCAAGTGAATTGAACTCACTTGTGCCAGTACTTCAAGGTAGGTTCTAGAACATCAAGTGAATTGAACTCACTTGTGAACTCACTTCACAAGTGAAGTGAACTATCAATTCACTTGATGTTCTAGAACCTACCTTGAAGTACTGGTGAATTGATAGATCAACCGATTTGAAAGTACTCCTGAGTTGATCCATCAACTGAGTTGATGTCAATCAACCATCCTTTTCTCACTACTATAGTAGCTATTGCCATGGAAATCATATGTTCCAATGCACTCCTTGTGAAGCGTACCTGTTTTGACCATGTTAAAATGTCTTAAGAGAGGTTGGTGAAGAGATTGTATTGGTTATGTTTTTAAGTGAGCAGAGATTATACCATAGAGAAAATAATATAACATGAGAAGAGATTCCATGGTGAAGGTAATTTATGTTTCAAATTTCATGCCGACTTTCTCTCAACTCAAGCCGACAACTGTCTTTTATTGATGTTTTGGCCAGATGAGAGATTACTAGCGTCACATATAGCTTCACCAAAGAGAACTACTAGAGGGCTGTCGGCTTGAATTAACAGTTTTTAATAATATATTATTAAAATTAATAAATAATAATAAGATATAATTTTAATAATCAATCATTTGAAACATAAACGTCCTATACCATAGGATATCTTCTTATGCTATATTTTCTCTAAGATAATACTGAGTGAATAGACATATTACTCCAAGTGGATGGACTTTGTTTTGATAATGTTCATCTTTTGTGTCGTCTCCTAAAAAAAGCTAATATTTTCAAGGACTATGACTGTGACTACTAACTACTATAGAACTATCGGCTTTGGTTAATAGTGAAATTTGGAACATAAACGAGCTATATAGCATGGGACACCTTTTTCTGCTTTTTTTCTGTATGATAATACCATAGAGAAACAATAGCGTAAGTAGATATCCCATGGTATAGGGTGTTTATGTCGCAACTTCCACTGTTATCTCAAGCCGATTACTGTCGATTTTTACGGTTTTGACTGGGTAAAGAGTGTATGAACGGCACAATATGAGAGACTACCAGCGTCATAAAGCTTCACAGGAAAGAACTACATGGACTATCAGCTTGAGATAACAGTAAAAGTTGCGACATAAACGCCCTATACCATGGGATATCTACTTATGCTATTGTTTCTCTATGATAATACTGAGTGGATAGACATATAACTCAAAGTTGATGGACTCAATTTTGATACTGTTCATCTTTTAAGCCGTCTCCTTAAAAAAACTTAAATTTTTTTGTCACATACTCCCAAGTAAAAAGGTTTGTAGACGTACTCGAATGTAAAATATTACAGATTCATAGAAAAAACTAAACTGGAATGGATGCACTTAAAAACCAGTTAAAATACTTTAAAGGACAACAACATTTCCAAAATTTACAGATTTATAAAAACTAAACTGGAATAGATAAACTTGAATACCAGTTGAGAATACCTTAACTAAAACCTAATGTTTTTAGCCGTAGCTCTTCACACCGCATCACCAGTGGCGTAAAGTACACCCCCGCTGACCCGCGGCGCGGGGGGGGGGCCGGGTCCCTAGGGGGCCCGGGCCAGGGCCCGGATAATATGAAGGTTAATATAGGTTTTCTGAAAAATAAAATTACCCGGTATAGGGAGCCCGGGTTAGGGCCTGAAATAATGATTTATTGCATACTTGAAAAAGAAAATTAAATAATCATGGTATTAACTTTTGATAAAAAAGCAGAAGTTTTATTGTGGAAAATGACTAGGAAAAAGGTTTCATTCATTGTGTAAGAAGAAATATGCAATAGAACAATGTTATCAGTCTGGTTATAAATTAATGTCAAGAGAATACAAGTAGAAAATAATGAATAAGGCAAGAAAGAAAAACAATCATTGTTCAAATCTACTCGTAATAATAATTATAGTTCCATTGACAGAGTCAATAATTGTGTGCTGGTAGTGAGCTTATTGAAAAATGAGGAATGTTGTTTGTTTACAGATCATTAAAACTCATACATCCGGTAAGACAATCCAGACTGAGACTATATTCAAGCCGCTTACTTATAGATAAGATTTACTTTGATAATTGAAAATCATACTATAGCATCAAGCTTCCCAGACATATATACTGCTTGTATTCTTTTTTTGACGCTACCAGTTACTGTAGAAAAGTGCAAAGCGGTCTTTTTCTAAATTAAAAATAATAAAAAGTTACTTGAGGAGTAGTATGAAGCAAGACCGTCTTTCTAATCTTGCTCTGCTAAACGTAGAGAATAAGAGAGCCCGTGAAATAGAACTCGATGGAGTTATCAGAATATTTACATCTCAAAAAGCAAGATGACAGAATAAATTAAAAGTATAAATCCTACAACTCAAAGATAGGGCTACTATTTCTTCTGAACATTTTTCTCAAAACAATAAAATAAATAGTATTATCAATCGAACTCTAATTTAAAACCTTGAAAAAATTTAAACTTCTTTAACAAGAAATCAGAATACAAACATGTGAGAAAATAGACATGTGGGAGAAAGAACCAAGGTGCTACTGTACCCAGAAAGCAGTGATTGTAGAACTTGGAGGCTTGTAGGAGACATCAAATCAAAGGTTTTTTATAAATTATCATCTTTATTATTTTAATAATTCATGAATCTCAAAACTAGATACTACTTACTAACTCTAGTTCTAGCTCTAAAGGTTTGATTCTATACTTGTAGCTTAAAACATAATTCATGATTTGATTTGTAGAATTCAATCGAGAACAAGTTTTATTTTTTGAACTAAGCTATGTAATTCACTCATGGAAGATGTACGTTCACATTAGAGTTGAATGCTTGAGATTGAGGGAAAAGGGGGCTGGAGAAAGGTGGTAAGATTTTAGAAAAGGGGCCCGGAATTTTTTTTGCGGGGGGCCCGGTTTGGAAACGTTACGCCACTGCGCATCACAATTGCAAAAATTAAAAGAACACCTGAATAATCAAGAGAGATAGCTGGATGCAGTCTCTCTATTCTTTGTAGGCCACTATTATTATCATAACGATTGTTTGTTTTTTGACAGCTGGCTCATTGGATCGGTACCTAACTGAAACGATCATTGACAGAGTTAATGTGGGAGTCTGTGTCACATTGCGCACTATTCGCGACATTTTTGTGAATTTTCAAGAAACGGGCATATAGCACTAGATTGTTCGATCTACGAGCTTCATCAATGCTGTTCGTAGAGCAGCTGTAGTGAGAGTGTCAAACAATAGTCGGTGCTCCGAATAATGTCTGACAGCTGTTGGTGATAGGATGCCACATAACAAAACACAAGCGACAACGTTTTGCCTTTCAGAGAAAAATAAGGTACAGTAACGAATTTACACTTTGTTATCGATGCATTGAGAACAAGCGTGCATGTGCAAAGTGACTTGAGAACAACATTTACGTGCCAAAGCAATAGGAAATCTCAAGCAATTCCTGTAATTAATTATTGTCTTCATTGAAACTAATTCCACATATTCCACTGTGTATGAGCTCTGGTTGTATCTATGCTACTTCTAAGACTATGTTGCAAATAGGCCAATAATAATCAATACTCCTCACCTTAAATTGGTCAGTACAGTAAACTGATCTTCACAGGCAAGTATTGATTTAGGAAATAGTTGGGGAATATTCAATAATATATTATTAATCTAAGCCACTTTTTCATGAATTATTATCACTACATGCTTCCGAATGTTAAAGCATTAGGTTATCTAATTCATCGTCGTCTTCTCACAGGGGTAGGCATTAATACCTACTTAATTACTTACTTAATTAATTATTAATTTATTTATTAGCATTAATACTATTAATTTAATTGATAAGAATATTAATTCTCATCAATTATTATTTCATGCTACCTCACATAGGCCTAGATCATGCCAAAATCTATAATCTATCACATATTATGATTTGCATAGTATAGGTCCATGTGTTATACTATGAGATATATGATAAATATAATGAGATATATCATGAATACAAAGTATAATATAGCATGTGAGGGCTTGTAATGTTTGCTTCAATACATAGGTGAACTGTAAAGTCAAATGTGACTTTTGAAATTTATATAATCATCTTTGAAATGTCTCTTGAAATTTAGAGGTATTATAATGACTATTCATATTAAATAAGACATTTCATGTCTTCTATTATTCTCGATAATTAAGGATAGGCTATTTGTTGAAAGCATAAAATTAATTAACTAATTAATCAACTATCGTGACTATTGTTTCAGAGTTGGATGTTTAATGTTATATAGTCAGTAGGCCTATACTAGCAGAAACAAATAATCAAGGTACCGTATCTTGATATCATCTCTGATATCAAGGTATCATTATACAGTATCAGGTATATTATACAAATAATCAGGGTATTATTTGTTGATATCACGATATCTTTACCACTTAATGTTGTAGAGTAGTTTCATGCAGTTGGATTTCATTGCATTTTTTCTGGCTAATGTATTGCGAGTCAATAGAGTTTAGGACCTGAACATTAAAAAGTATGAAGAAGAAATTGTGAAATGATTGGTCAATTTTCTATTTTCTATTGAAAAGTTACCAACAATATTTAGAGGAAATATTCGTTTTTGTAATTATCATTCATTAGCGATCAATCTATTTGATCGCTGATCAAAATTCAAATCCAGGAGTTGAATTTTAGTCATTATGAGTGCTAATTTGAAAGATTGTCACGAAAGAAATATTTTGAGGACTTCAAATTCTATACTAGTATTTTAACTACATAATTTGCATAGAGAATTGTTTTTTGGCTTGCCCCATTGTTTTTCAACGATGAATGACATTGAAATCTTATCGCCTGGTTTCTTCAATGCTCTAAACGAACGGCTAAGTTTCAGTAGAACAGACTGTATCCATGCTATGTACAAAATATGTTCAGTTCAGCATCAGTTGAAAAACTAGTGCCGAACACTGCTTGGAGTATTTTTAATTCATTATCCATATTTTGGCTAATATACACCGTTCCATGACTCATGATGTATCACGTGAGTAACATTTGAATTGGAAACATTATTTGTACAATTAGAACATCTATTCAAACCATCACATTTTTTTATTCTGGTTTGTAATACCATTCAAATATTCTCTGCTGACTACATGGTTTATTCCTGATTATTATTCTAATATAGCTACTTGATTGTTCAATAATAGAAAATAACTAGCGATATTTCTTTTGAATTATACATGACTTGTCTCGACATTTAGTCATTTTGAAGTTGACTTTTTTGTAGAAAAAACACTTGAGATCTTGAGAATGACATACATTTTGATACTAGTCGAGTTTATAATTCAAAAGACATATTTCAAGGGTATTGGCTATTTTCTATAATAATTGAACATTGTTAAAATTGAATAAAATTTAGATAATTCTTTATAAGTTAATATCTATAGGCTGGTCAAACATAGATAAGAATAACATTGAATGAAAAAGACTAAGAAATTGTCAAAAACCACAGTTTTTTTGATACTCTGAGTTTATCAGAGATTGACAATGGTCTAATAACCGAAACCGGTGATCTTTCTAAGTATCAATAAATTTGTGGTTTTTGACAATTTCTTAGTCTTTTTCATTCAATATGAATAATTACCACAATATCAACTTCTCAACTACACAAAAAGATAAGAATAGCCTTACGGTATTCCAATTCAAGAAATTTAAATCAAATTCCAACTTACAGATGGAAATAATATTATTAATAATAATTATAAATTCCAACTTCTTCGTTTAGCAGGAAGGTAGAATCAAAATGGTATTTATTATGATTTCAAATATCATTCCTCATTGTTTTGCTAATCTGAAGCTGCGTTTAAACCAAAGTTATTAACAAAATGTTAATAACTTAATTCTTCTAGATTCTATCAGATTGAACGGAACTTGACAAACACATATGATCATCATGTGTATGATAAGTTATGTTCAATCTAATAGAATCTATAAGGATTAAGTTATTAACATTTTGTTAATAACTTTGGTGTAAAGGCAGCTTAATAATCCGAATTTCCCATTCTCTCAGTAAAGCATAGATATGTCGCCATTAAGTAGATAAAAATAACAGGAAAATATTGAAACATCCAAGTTATTATGAACAAGAAACACCATCCGTAGAAAAATTAAAAATTCCTAAACCGTTCTTCTATACTCCTCCACGGAAATGTTGTAAGAAGTAAATAAGTTGTCCTCAGGCTTCTAAAGCATTTTACAAGGAACGACTTAGAATTATTGTCATAGCTATTTAATTGCTTCAATCAAAGTATTTTTTCATTGATAAATCGAATTGGTACCAAGTGGAATTCTCCAAAAGGTTACTGGAAACTTTCCACAATGCTGAGGAGAGTGTGTATAGAAAAATGGTCAATTATACATATTTATTTATTTATTATTTTTACAAGAAAGCACTCAATGGAAGAGAAAAACTAAGGATACTCCTTGTACTATTTCTCTCCCAAATTTGGATAATAATTATTTTAAAAGTCCGAAATGAGGTTATGATTCCACATTTCTGAAATTTAGTGCTTTTTCACTGAAAAACAACAGATATAAAACCATCTATGTGTATAGAAAAAAAAAACAATTCAGCACCACATCAGGAGTATAAAATTTTAGTTAAGCTTCAAAATCATACTCCAGGTCTCACCTTCCCATTTTAGCTTTCAATAGCTTTATAAGATTTTAGATTTAAGCTTCAAAATCATACTCCAAGTCTCACCTTCCCATTCTAGCTTTCAATGGTTCATTTTTGGAATTAATATGAAACAGCTTATTCAAATATAATAATAATCAGTAGAAATCAAATCAGTGGAGTTGTAGCAACAGTTGTTCGCAATAATAAATAAAATATAACAATAATGTCCATGATCTATGATATTGATCAGCAATTCACATAAAATTTGTTATTTATTTGACATAAGATGTTTGATGTTTTTGAAGGCTATACTTACATTTCTAAAAATCTTAAGCCTATCTGAACAATTTATTGTTATTATTTAAAATATATCGTTAAAATATATATATATATATAATATATATATATATATATATATAATTTATTATATATATATATAATATACCTATATGTAGTTATGAGTGTGGAATGAATAAATTTGACAATTTGAAAAAAAAGTTCTCCTATTCCTCCTCACACTGGTTCCTAATTTGCCTAGTAGTCATCATCACAGACGGCTGCTCTATATTATAATAATTGTGGCATAGACTTTTATTTGAATTTTTCGAGGTATAATCTCACACTCCAACCGATAAATTTCCAATTTAACTTGTAAGATAGGTACTGTAAAACTTTTTGAATTCTTATTCTTCTACAATACTGAATTATTATTCTACAAAGAAGATTTTGGGTATCGTACAAGTGATTATTGATTGTTGTAAACTCCTCATGATTAAAACAGTTTTCTCTTAATCTAGGAATGGTATTAATAAGCCTGCTCATTCCACAAAAAATCTTTTAAATGAGAGGAACCTATGTGATATTGTTATAGCAGTAAATATTAGAGCTGATAGTATTATAATTAATCCACATTAATTATAGAAATACATAGGCTTGACACATTAATTTATAAAACTCTATAATGTCTCTCCTCATCGTTTGTCTAAGTTACATATCATTCCATCTCAATGGATGAACAAATTTGAGAAACATTTCGAAAGGAAATAAACACTTTCATTTAACTATAATGAATTAACGTTACAATCCATCATGAATTTCATTTTTACTTTTTTACTCCTAATCCATAATTCATAAGAAAAGTTTATTGAGCTAGTATTTATTTTATTTATATATTCTTTATTGCTGTCTTACGTCATCCCTTCATGAGTTGAAAATAGACATTAACCAATACAAAAACAAGATGAAAATGGATAAGACAATAATTTCAATAGGTTATACTCATAACTACATATAGCTATAAATACATACTGTGTTATACGTATTGAGGTGTTTCGGTGATTAAACTGTACTGGACAGTTGGGCCAAAACTTGTATTGGATAAGACATCGGTTTCCTTTTATATAAATCATGGGTAGCCCTGTATAAATTTATCCTAACATAACTAATTCTAATATGAGAAGGGAAAATATAATGACTTGAAAGCATTTTGGCTAACTGAGAAATATGTAATGGGCAACACTTCAAGCATATTACAGAGTTCGAACATGACAAACAATAAAACCAGATCTACATTAACAGCGCCCCAATTTGAAATTCAAAAAGTGTCAAAGTATTGTAATATTGTAATACAGGGTGATTACCGGGAAACGCATGTTTTTCAAATAACGAGAACTGTTGCAAACAAGAGTAAAAAATGCTTTTATTAGTGAAAATACAGTGTACACAGTATGCAATTTCAAAATAAAATTACTTATAATTTATTATTTGGAAATTACATCTCTAAGGTGGTCGCCTGCTGCTTGGATACATTGTTGAAGGCGTTCTTTAAAACTTGCTACGGATTTTGCTAACATGTCTCTAGGAATGCCATTTATTTCCTGGCAAATAGCTTTGGTGTGCAGACAATCCTCAAATACTGGCAGAGAGACCTCATCATAGCTTACGTATGACTGTGTGGTGTGCAGTTTGTGAAAAGGGGATCATTGGTCCTTATTTTTTTGAAGACAACGATGGCAAAACAGTCACAGTGAATGCACAACGGTACCTGGATATGTTGAAAGAATATTTCCTGCCAGAACTGCGCCGTCAACATATACAGATATGTAATGTATGGTTCCAACAAGACGGGGAAACAGCACATACGGCACGCATTAGTATGGAATTCCTTCGGCAAACATTCCCTACAAGAGTGATCTTGCGTTTTGGTGATGTCACTTGGCCTTCTCGCTCACCGGATCTAACAATTCCAGATTTCTTTCTGTGAGGATTCTTGAAAGCTAGAGTGTACATAAACAAACCACGAACAATCCAAGAACTTGAAAAAGCTATTTACCAGGAAATCAATGGCATTCCTAGAGACATATGTTAGCAAAATCCGTAGCAAGTTTTAAAGAATGCCTTCAACAATGTATCCAAGCAGCAGGCGACCACCTTAGAGATGTAATTTTCAAATAATAGATTGTAAGTAATTTTATTTTGAAATTGCATATGGTGTAAACTGCATTTTCACTAATAAATGCATTTTTTACTCTGATTTGCAATAGTTCTCGTTATTTGAAAAACATGCGTTTCCCGGTAATCACCCTGTATTACAGTATATTAACATTCACAAAGTTTTTGTTGGAAAAAGGAAAAAATTTAAAGTACCATAGTTTTCAAGTTCCAAAATCAACTTATTCTATTTCTACATAGGATGACAGAACTAAGGATACCTTGTGATATTTCTTTCCCAAGTTCATATAACATTAAAAAGGAAGATTAATAATTATTGGAAATAAAATTGAATTATCAACCCTAGAATTAAATAATGATTGTATCATGTGGTGTAACAATGATTATTCATTTGAAAATTAGAAGATCAAGAAACATTAGTACAACAAAATTTGGGTTTATGAGAGGCTCGAGTGGGTACAGCATCTTGTCAGGGTATGCTGATGCATAATGTTTCTCAATCCGTTTTGCATAAATTTTGTCTTATGACGAAGGTCATAAGTGTGCTGGTTGAAATTAAAGTATTGTTTTCTCTCAGTACGTTGTCTGAAGCAGTCGGGTAGAACATTGTTCGCATTATTTGTTACAGCAAAGTATGTTAATAAATAACCAGTGAAAGAGTTTTCAACGAAAGTGAGAACTGCTACAATAGTAGTGCTATTCTATTGGAGTTTGGTTGTGTTGTTATTCATTGGACTGCTCTGCATTTCAGTCACCAAGATACAGTAAGCTTGAATTTTATTTAATTCCTTATCAATCTTATTCAAAATACAATTTCAATAAAAACAGTATAGCCTACATATATTTTGAAATCCCTCCAGCTATTAACTACCTACTTGAGAGATATTTGAAAAAAATCATTCTAACACATTACTTACCGTACCTGTAATATATTACCAACAAAGTAAAGTGAAAAATTCATAAAATGATAATAAAAAAAATTTTTTTATTGAACAATTGCATGCGTAATAAACATTAGATAGTAATTATTAACAATATTAAACAATATAAATATTAACAATGTAATAAATATTCATTACATTAAATAAACAGATACAGACAAAATGTCGGCTAATTCCCCATGGCATATCGCCGTCTGGGGGAAAAAATGATGATAATAATAACTTATATAGGTACCATATAATGTGATAAATCCTTTCATCATTTTACGGTACGGTATTCTTATTAGATTATGATTACCTGCCTAACTAAACTATTCCATGCGAGCTTGCTTATTTTCTCTGGAATTCAACACTACGTCTCAGTCATATTTATTGTCATATATCCTATAATATTATTTCAATTTCAATCTTTCTTAGTAAGTTATGCAATTTTTTCTTATAATTTTTTTTCAAAAAATAAGTTTATTTTGATTATATTAGTGTAAAATTAGTTACAAATAAGATTGTTATTCATCTGCATGGGGATATTTGTGGAATAAAGAAATACTAATGGAGTAATTTTAATTTGACAAATAAGAGGCAATGTGTTCAAAAGATATGGAATTCTGCATTCTGGAGCTCTTTTGCAATGGTTAGGCCTATTGTTGAATCTTTGTGGCCTATGCATTCTATGTTCCAATCCATAGTTTATTCCATAACTCTATTAATTGGTTTTTGATATAATTCGGTGTCAAATCTGTATAATTGGCTAGGCCCTCTCTGCTGTCATAATTCCCAATAGGCCTAACTGACGATCGATTAAAGAGAGTTCTTATTAGGTAGGTACCCTTTTTACAATATTGTGATGGTTGTTTCATAATTATATTTTAGTGCTATGCTGTATATTGAGACTCCATAGTATAGAGTACTTTTTGTATCATCAACAGTAAATCTCTCTTTCAGTGCTAATAGCTATTTATTTTATAACACTTATAAAGTGATGCTCTCATTATTTTTTAGTGAATCGTTGTGT
>NC_052505.1:82159489-82208165 GCF_014356525.2 Nilaparvata lugens | reverse complement strand
GTTCAGAAACCATTTCATACCCATATTAAAAACCTTTTTCTAATACAAAAATTCATCATGAAGACAATTTTAAAGAGACCTAGAACTTATATAGTAAGATTATGTTCAGTGAATTTGATGTTAAAAATATAAGACAGTTATATCTTAGTTGCATAACAAATTACAGTTTTAAATACGAGCATAATTCCCTCTAGCCGATGACATAAATTATAATCTTAGACCTAATACACAAGAAAATATGAAATATATATAGCACCAACTCATCTCTAGAAGCAACTTTACTACATTAGCAGTAAATTCATAAATATACTAGAAAGTGAACTTCCACTTAATAATTTCCGAAATAATAAACACAGAAAAAGAGCCATAGAGGCAAGGCTGAACTTGAATTATTTCCAATCGTTCACTTTATACAATAATCAACTTTATATTATTATAAGTATATTTTCGAACACTTCATACGCTAAATTCAAGTTTATATATTACATCCCTGATTAGCTGATTTACGACTCACACTGGCGCATGAAGATCTTCCTTTTGCCGTGTTTTTGCCTCACTTACTGTACTTATTCATGTGAACATAAATTGAATCTTCATTTTATAACTATTATTTATAATAATGAAAGGATATCATTCCGTTATTGTATGTAATTAAATAAATGTATGTATCTTGATTTAAGTGCAGTAGCATATATACTTATATTATTTTTTGTAAGCTTTTTTTGTATTTTGTTTTTGGCAGATAAAATTCATTCATTCAATTCCTATATTGTTCTGGTATATAAATTGTTAATATTCCAAAGAATAGCTATATAATCACTACCTATCAAATTCAAAATCAAATAAAACTTACCCTCTATCTGGTATAACACTGTTGTTGTTGGCCTAATAACAATATTATTGTTATTTGTGACTTATTGTGTCATGTATTACAAAAAATTCTTCAACAGAAAAATATCATTTTTTTACTCGATTGAATGAATTTTAAGTTGAAAAATATCAAATTCAACTACCGTAATGTTTCAATAAATATTGTGAATCAATTATTTTTATAGGATGCCTGTCACTGGAAGCTCAGAAAGTTTTTGACAGTATTGATTACCTATTCAGGATCAAGTTGAATGTTGACGATAAGTTGATAGGCTCACGTCAGTCAATTGGTGAGTATGATTCAACATAATATACAGGGTGTTTACGAACTCCCTACCGTACCAATACACTAGGGCATTGAAAAACATAACTGAATATCATATTTAAATTGTCCGGAAGTCTTCATCAGTTACACAGCGGCCATTTTGCTTTTTCACCTATGTTTTTTTTTACTTAATGGTTGAACAAACAAAATTGAAACTTTGCACAATCATTCATGATAACTAGGCAAAGCTAAAAAAATGATGATAATTTTTCAAATTCATAAAACAAAATGATGGCCATTAAAAATTTCGTTTCTTAAATAACTGAGAAACCGTTGGTTTTACATAAACTTTACGGTACTGGAATAACTTGTTTTAGTAAATTTAATTGTCTATCGATTGGTACCAGATTTTTCAAGATTGGACTAATATTAACTGAGATACGACAGCTTTAGTGGTTGGTGACCCACCTTTGGAGGGTTAAGTAATGAACGTTATTTTATTGTTTGAAATGACCTAAACTCGCTTACTATTAACTTCAATGCAAATAGAGATTGTTGTATTATTGAGGCGACTATCAGTATGCCTTGGTTTGGATTGTACCAAAATTCCAGTGGTCATCTAGGTACCACCAAAACTGACATATCTCTGTTAATATTGGTCCAATCTTGAAAAATCAGGTATCAATCGATAGGTAATTAAATTTACTAAAACAAGTTGATTCAGTAAAGTTTTTGTAAAACCAACGGTTTCTCAGTTATTTAAAGAACAAAATTTTGAATGGCCGCCATTTTGTTTTATGAATTTGGAGAATAATCATAATTTTTTGTAGCTTTGTCTAGTTGTCATAAAAGATTGTGCAAAGTTTCAATTTCGTACCTATGTTCAACCATTAACTGGAAAAAAATGATAAGTGAAAAAAGTAAAATGGCCGCTGTGTGAGTAACTGAAGACTTACGGACAATTTAAATATGATACTTAGATATGTTTTTACCCAGGAATAATGCCCTAGAATATTGGTAGGGAGTTCGTAAATACCCTGTATATTATATATTGTGCATATGCGTAAGGAGTTCGTAAATACCCTGTACCGTATATTATATATTGCGCATATGCGTATCAATAATGAGTACGGTAAGGTAAACTAGAAGATAAAAAATTTATAAGCTACGGTATATTATTATTTACTCTGTTTCTAGTGTAGCAAATTATCTCATGTAAGTCTATTTGAGAGTGGAAATCAATGATTTTTAAATTTGA
This sequence comes from Nilaparvata lugens, assembly GCF_014356525.2. NCBI lineage: Eukaryota > Metazoa > Arthropoda > Insecta > Hemiptera > Delphacidae > Nilaparvata > Nilaparvata lugens. The sequence continues at coordinate 82,205,772 of NC_052505.1, read as the reverse complement.
AAATGCCTTATCAGGTTTGAGGGAAAAGAGAAGTTTGGGTTTGAGTCGGACTGATCGATTTGATAAATGGAGAATTGATCGAAAGCTCTCAATACATCATGATTTTATCAAGAATCAATTAAAAAAATGAAAATGTTCTCTGTTTCACAATAAACCCAGTATATAGGCTAGAAGACGAACTTTAAACCCTTCAAATTTAACTTTTAAAACCCTTTAACTTCAATTGAAGTTAAATTATCGTTGGAAAGATTATTTAATTGAGCGCGCACCTGTATAGGACCTATGATAAGGAAGCTATATTCCAAGTTTTGTTGAAATCCATCTATAGTGAGATCCACGTTATGATGGCAGTGTTTGATTAGCAATGGTATTGCTATCCTTGTCTATCATTCAATAAAGCGGATAGCGATATCTCTTTCTCGCTTTGCTCTGTTGCCAGATCGTCTTTGAACAATGTGTAATTAACAATTGATAATAAAATATTTTATCCTTATTATGAAAATTCATTATGAAATTAATAAAAAATATAATTTCTTGCTTGATAAAATATTATCCTATTAAATCAAGCGAGCAATTTCTGTATTTATATATCTGGCTATTTTTATATCTGGTTATTCATGTTTAACGGATCTCGAAAACGGCTCTCTAACGATTTTCACGAAATTTGGAACATAGTAGGTTTATGATGTAAAGATTCGATTGCACAAGGTCTCATCCTTGGGAAAACTCGCTGAACGACATTCAAAGGATAATTCATCTTGCTGAAACAGCTGTGGGTAGTAAAAAAGTGAGTGAACGAGTGAGTATGTGAAAAATCAAAATATCGCATCTCCGAAATTCATAAGATGACGTATAGCCAGCTGTGAGATAGAAACACGATCATTTTAGAGAATTGTGTTCTGTGCGTTTATCAATAAATAAGAATAACGAGCGAAGCTCGGTGTCCCGATATTATTGATTATTTCAAACGACAATGAGCCGTTAATATTATATCAACTAAACTGTATAAGCTACCGTCTATAGAAGCAGGCATTGATAACAGAGGATCAGCAACGTTTTTCTCCAAAGACCTTAAAGATCTCTTTAAGGTCTTTGTTTTTCTCCAATCTTTCTCCACTGCCATTACAACCTCACTATAGTAGTTTTTTTAGAAATCGAGATCAGTGAGCTAAAGCTGCGTTTACACCAAAGTTATTAACAAATGATGATAACTTAATCCTTATAGATTCTATTAGATTAAACGGATCTTGACAAACACATGTTCATCATGTGTATGATAAGTTTTGTTCAATCTAATAGAATCTATATAAGGATTAAGTTATTAACAACTTTGGTGTAAGTTAAACGCAGCTTAAGAATTTTATAAGTATCCTATACTATTAAACGAGTAATTTCTGTTTATATTAGTTTAGATGTTTATATGTTTGTATTTCACCGAATCTCGAAAACGGCTTTAACGATTCTCACGAAATTCAGAACATAGTAGGTTTGTAATATAAAAATTCGATTGCACCGGGTCTCATCCCTGGGAAAACTCGCCTGAAGGAAACTGAAAGGATTTATTCATCCTTGGAGAAACAGCTGATAATTTCGTCGTCTGTTGATGATGGAAATGAGTGAGCGAGTGTATGTGTGTGGAACTGATCAATTCAAAATTATTATTAAGACAAAATTATGACTCGTCAGCTGTTGAACTTTTGTAGGCTAATCATTCAATCGGGTACCTAATGCTGGTTGTACAAGAGCCGGTTAAATTTTAATCCTGATTAATTCCAGTGGAACCAATCTGATAAGCTATCATTTTGAAATGGTCTTCTCTGATTTAGATTAAAATTTAATATGCTTATGTGAGAGAACTTGTTACATTTCTCTTGGAATTAATCTTAATCTACTGTGATTAGATAGAGCCTTTTTGAATGATCTATAAATATATTATAATTTCTTCTCTCGTAATAAATTGTATATGCTTTTGTACTCCAGAGCGGAGCTCGGTCCCCCGTTATTAGATTTGATTAGAATGGCAACTCCTATAATTTTGTATGCGTACTTGCTCAAGAACAAAATAATAGAAACTGTTTAATTTCAGAAGCCATCAGAAGCCCTCATAAACTCGCCCTATATGTAGATTCTGATTCAAACTCTGTTAACTCTGGTACTGTGATGCAGCACTCTGAACATTATAATAGGTAATTTAAAAACTTTAGGAGATAGGTACTCCAACATACCTACTAAGTCTTTAATAAAAGAAACCCACGACATCATGCTCTGCTTATTAAAAAACTATTGATAATTTATATTTATTTTTCTTTATATAACATATTCCCAATATTGTAATAGTTAAGTGAGAATAATATTAAGGTAGAATTCTGCAGAATTTCTTATTTTACAGTTATTATAGATAGGAATTCTTCCCCCACACACGGACCAATAGTCTATGTGGGGGAATATTTATTTCCTGAAAATATTTGTTATTGAATTGTGATGTAAATGTTTTATTGATGTATTTTTTTGATGGAAATAAATTGAATTGAAATTGAATTGCAGGTGTTGCTCCACCATCGAACAGCTGCTTCGATGTCGGTGGAGGCAGCAAGCTGTGCGCTGACTTCACACTGGTCGTCTTGGACAATGGCGAGGCCAACGAGAGTGCATTCAACACCTGCGCACTGATGATCATCAGCTCCAAGTTCCGCCGGTCTTGGGAGACCGCACCCGATGTGCAGGACTTGGAGATAAAGACGGAGTATCTGCCGTGCGACACTGAGAAGAGTCAACTGCTAGAGAAAAGCACCAACAAGTTTGCCACTATCATGAGGATTTACCTGTCCACAATTGAGGAGGAACCGAGCACTAAAGTCCATACCAAAGAGGGAGTTCAAGGTAACACCGTCTAAACACTCGCATATTTGCACAACAGAAAATCTATAATTTGAAGAGCATTGCCACTACCTCCGTAAACAAAGTCATAGTGCATTCTAGTGACGTCAGCACAGGTAGGGCTCCTACACCAATAAAAACACTAGCTCATATAGATCAGTTGAAACCAACAAATTTTTATTGGTGTAGGAGCCCTACCTGTGCTGACGTCAGGTAGATTGTGTAGGCTATGCCCCTACCTCCGTAAACAAAGCCATCATAGTGCATTCTGGTGACATCAGCACAGGTAACACCGTCTAAACACTCGCATATTTGCACAACAGAAAATCTACAATTTGAAGAGCATTGCCACTACCTCCGTAAACAAGTCATAGTGCATTCTGGTGACGTCAGCACAGGTAGGGCTCCTACACCAATAAAAACACTAGCTCATCATATAGATCAGTTGAAACCAACAAATTTTTATTGGTGTAGGAGCCCTACCTGTGCTGACGTCACCAGAATGCACTATGGCTTTGTTTACGGAGGTAGGGGCATAGCCTACACCTACAATTATGTTGATGAAAATAGAGACTTCATGTGAAACCGAACGAGTTATGCAGTAGCTTACAGTCTATTCCTTTTTGCATGCGTACTGCGTGTAGCCAGCGGTTGCGCACGTTCCTTACCATGAAACGGACCACAACCGCTCTATTTACTATCACATTTGTAGGGTAAAGTTGATATTCCAAAATTTCTACTGGTTTTGAAGAATAATGAATGAAGAATATATAATATTATCTCTATGAGAATCATCAGGAATATCGCTTCAAACTGTTGTTACACGAGAATATCCTTGTGTAACAATTTGAAGCGATATCCCTGATAATTATTCTCATAGAGATATATTCTCTTTTAATTCTTCTCCATTCCATTTTCACAAAAAAGCTATTTATTACAGCTACAAAAGTGATAAAGCTATTTATTACAGCAGCATTTCTATTTATTTATTCATCTATTACAATTAAAATGACACTAATGTAATAACATTGGAAGATAAAATAATAAGATAGAATACTGGATAATAAAATGAGAATGATCTGGATAGAAAATGATAGATTTCTAATATTTTCAATCATCCTGTCTTACATTTTATAGTTTCCTATGTGTGATACCATCATCCAAGCTCACGTTGATAGGAAAACACACACACACATATATATATATATATATATATATATTATATATATATATATATATATATATAATATATATATATATATAATATATATATATATATATATATATATATATGGGCATACTCTACAAAAATTAAGCCCTTTTGTAATAATACCTCTAGACTGTGTATTCCAAATAATTGGTTTTGAGCAAATTTATACTTTATTTTAATTTATTTGAAAGCAGTTTTGGGCGAATGCCTGTTGTTTTTACCTGCATTGTTTCTATCGTCTAAGAATAATAAATAAATAAATATTAGACCAGAAATTGGACAATGAATTGATTGATACTCTTTAATATTCCAACCATTCTTATTCACGACTATTAAGGACAGATTATTGCATCTGAAAAAGGTATCAATAGAATAGAGTCAATCTTTGATTATTGTATGTTTCATACTGATATTATATTATAGGCTATAAAATAATAGCTTCACAATAAATCATAGACCTCATGAACTGTTGCAATGTTGTGCGTGGGAGTCACCAAAATAATAATGTTTTAGAAATAAATATCATCTTATTGATGCGTATGTAGATCATTGAATGAATTACTCATTAATTTTTGAGAATACTGTTATGGAAAAACCAATAGGCTCACTTTTTCCAACTGTACAACTACAGCTAATAGTGATAAGTTACTACAAGATGTACCTAGAATAATTGTATTTTAAAATGACATTCTAGTTACATTGAGTTACTGCATTTGTATTAAGACAATGCATATATATTCAACTATTTTATAGCCTATCTGGGAGCAAATCACATGTTTTCCATCTCTGATAAAAGATGGAAATTGAATCTTATTGAAATTGAAAGAGTCTACTACTCTTGATGAATTAATCAATTATACTTTTCCAAGATGAATAATATTTATGCCTCCAGTGCTAATACAACATTCATAATTTTATAATTGGCTATTTTCTCATATTTTCTATCTCCTTTTTATTTAGAATTGTATTATGTTGGAAATTATTGTATAGTGTAGAGGAGGCAAAATGGGGTTTTTACCTGTTGTCTCCATGAATAAAAATTTGAAGATTATATTATCCAATATTTTATTATTTCTCATGGTATAACCTGAAATTTACAGCATCGCTTTTCGTGAAGAGTGTCACTGAAGACATGGTTTGTGATATCAAGCAAGATTCTACATATTCAGTTTCCTGCTGTGGGAATATAAAAATACCTGGCTTGGAGAAAAAACCAAAAGGTGATATTGATCGTATCTTTAACATTCACTTCAAGTTACATGTTAGATTATAAGTTATTTAATATTGGAATAATTAATATGTTCAGCATAGTCCAGTCATTTATTCATCTCCTGTGAGAGAATCTATAAAAACTGAGTAAAGCTACAATATTGTTTTCAATACAATTACAAATACAAGTGAGGAAATATTTCCTGTTTTTTAAGGTACCTATCAATTTAAAAATGGACTTTAGAAGTCCAGAAGAAAATGAAATTATGCTGATTGGATAGGCCTATTGGGCGTTTCTCTTTTCCAATATTCATTCATATTTTTTTCTGATGAGGTGAAAAAGTAATCCACAAAAATTAAGTTTATTCAAAACCCATACTCGAGTTCCAACGCCATACTTGGCATCATCTTCAGTGGAGAACAATGCCATTTTAAACTGAAGATGATGCCAAGTAGCCTTTGGCGTTGAAACTCGAGTATGGTTTTTAAATAAACTTAATTTTTGTGGATTTGACAATATATGTTCAACTACTTTTTCACCTCATCATGGAGAAGTTCCACAACATTTGTGAAAACAGTGTAAATTTTTCTTTTTTTCTTTTTTGATTTTGTTTAATCCAATGTCAATGAAGATTACATCAACTGATTCATAAAATTATGGTATAAAACTTTCTTCTGTCTATTTGAGATATAATTTGAATTATAATTCAAATATAAATCAACTTATGAATTAGTGGATAACATCAAATCCAATACCTCTAATTTTGAATCTGTATGATTCAAATCCTTATTCTTGGAGACTATATTCAGTAGAATAGTGAAATGAACATAGGCCTACTTCTCATTGTCAGATTTATACGGCAGAGTGCATCATTTTAATTATTATTTGTAGATAGAAGCAATGTTTCTAAGATAATTGATTTGAAGGATTTTTCTTTGCCACATATTATAGAATAATAATAAAAGGATAGTAAAAGGATTTTCCCTTCGATCACTGATGATAGATGTTATTGCAATCGGATAATTATTCTACTGTTTTACAGGATGTGTAATTCTCGAAGCAAAGAAATTATCTAAGGATAAAGACGATGCAGATGTCACTTTTGGAATGAAGATCAAAGTGGATGATGATACCATTGGTTACACAGATACTAAAGGTATGGAAAATGAGTAAACTACACACGAGTAAATTCAAAATTTTTTAAAAAGTTTTTTGATTAATTCCTCACTCATGAAAGCTACAAATAGAGGAGTAAGCGATTTTCTTCGATATATGTAGGTAGCTAACTAAACTTTTGTGTTGTTGGAAATTATTCAATCATATACAAGAAAACCTCATAGAATTTAAATTTTCAGATAGAAACTCAATCATGTAGGTACCTTTTTTATTGGCTCTGATTAGTTTGAGCCAATCAAGTAAAATAAGTAAATATTGTGAAAAGAGAAAATATATTATAAAGATAGTACCTACATGTGATTAAGTAAAATAAAAAAAAACTTGGTTGCTTTTATCAAGTTCCAATAATTCTAGTAGTCTATAGAAAAATTCTTAATTCTATAGAGAAAAGCGAGTATTCTCAAAGAAATGATACAAAATACATTATTATTCATTGTGTATAAACGTAATCATATAACCGAAATTATTCCGTTTAGTGATAGGTCTATTGCTCCTATATAAAAAAATATTTACTTTCTAAAAAGGAAACACTGTATGTCTCTAATATACAACTTTAACATACATATTCTATATGCCTAGGTCACTGCAAGGTACCTAGAATACATTTTAGGTACATTGGGTCACTGGTTGCTAAGTTGTTGATCTCTCACTTTTTTGAATTTTCCTGGATATAGTTCACCTGCCTTTTAGCTAAAAGTCCATGTCTATACACTGTGTGATAAAATAATATACGGCTGTTGAGTAAGGTACCATTCATAAAAATCATATATTTAGAATTGATTGGTATTATCTTTATTGTAACAAACTGATCAATCAATCAACTACAATAATATCATAATATAAATTTGAATGTTATACATTTCAGTAGACCATTGTCATAATTCACTGTTCAGTTGTTGAAATTTTACTCCTTTAGATTTTCCTGAATAGTTACCTGCCTATTAGCTTATCGTATACGTCTATACTGTTGATATAAGGTTATTTATAGCTGCTGTTGAATGGGATACCATTCATAACAATCAAAATTTGGAATTGTTATTATCTTAATTGTGACCAACTGATCAACCAATCAAATGCAATGAAATAACATTTAAATTTGAATATGATATGTTATGGTAGAACATCATAATACATTTTGTTGAAAAAAAAACATCATAATTGATCATAAAAAACACATTAAGAGCTCACTCAGAAATGATATTATGATTTTAAAAATTTAATAATCATTGATAATAATATTTCTCAAAATTAACTCAAATATCTGACTCCTGCTTGCCCTCGAGTGATCTTTTATTTAGTTTGCAAGTCAGTATTTTATTTCGTCTATATTGTTTGTTTTTTTTTTCATGTAATTTGATACAGTGGCTAGTTATAATAGTTTTGTGTCTGAAAAGATTCATTTATTTTTTTAAATTTTAATGATTGATTCTTATTTTTGATTTTATAATGGTAGAATTTTGTTTATTCTGAAAGTTTTGTTGAACTATTGTAGTATAGCCAACAATCTTGCTATGAAGTGACGACTATTTTTTGTGATTTACTGTTTATAGAGACTTCCATCATAGTATTGCCATAATAAAAATATTTTAATTATTGTATGGTACTTTCTATTGTCATTTAATTTATAAAAAGTGTAACTATATTGTATTTGAAAATTGTCTTATGATGAAATAATAGTTATTTGTATATCTAGAGTGAAAAGTGCTGTTTTTTCTCTTTGAGGGAAAAGTTTGAAGCCCGAGGCGAAGCCGAGGGCAACAATTATCCTGAGGGAGAAAAAACATTTTTCACTCGTGATATACACAACATTTTTCCTCCACCTACATTTTTATAAAAACTGCAAAAATAATTTTAAAAACGTACGTGACCGAACAATGTGTTACAACATAACCTAAAAAGTAAACAGAAACAGCTGGCTTGTAATCACAGTTCTCCGCCGACAGCGCTATGCGCTATTGTCGGCAAAAGTTGTAACAACAATGGCCGCCACAACTACAGCTATGATGAAGTTCCCGTTTAAAATTTGATTAGTTAATAAGGAATATTCGTTGGCTGGTATTTTGAATAGCATGGAATATAAAGAATTATTTATACATTTTTTTAGTATAGTGATATGAAGTTTGTAATAATTTTATCTTACTAACATATATTTCATATGTTGATCAAATCTGGTTGGGGTATTGAATTGGCTCAATGACTGACTACTCTATATGATTCCTCATCTGAGCTTAAACCTTCTTACCTATTACAATCAAAGTCCTTAAAGATGCATAGACTCACATGCTGCGCTAGTGTTGTACTTGGAATTGAAATCGGTCATTGAGGGGGCAACCTATAAGATTATTACATACCAATGCCTTTGTAAATCTATAATATTACAAATATATAAATATAATATCTCGTGCTAAAATACCCCAATGTCGGCCTTCAATTCCAAGTAAGAGTTATCATTGGGAAGGCATAGGTATTGTGGGTCTATATCTCTTTAAGGTATTTGATTACAATGTACGTTTTTAAAATAGAGATGCTTCCCATGTTATTTAAATGGAGTCACTTTTCCTCCCTAGGAATTTTTTCTGTTTTTTACTACCGAGAGCGAAAAAGTGACACTTGAGTATTATGTTTCAGGGAGTAAAGTAAGTACTTTAGACAGTACCTAGGTGGAGGAAAACACCTATTTCATTCTATCTATTCTATAATAAATCTGTAATTTTTCAACAGGTTTGTTACTTCCGGGCACCAAATGTTTTGACATTGGTGCATTTCCTGGCTTCAAGATGTGCGTCGATCTCTCAATTTTGAGTATGAATAGCGGATTCGCCGATGATAGTATTTTCAAATCGTGCGCACTGTTAACAGTCAGCTCCAAGAGTCACACTGAGTGGGAAGGCATACCAGCCCTAAGCGATGTCATCGGCAAATCATCCGCAATTTCTTGTGACAGTACTGAGAATGACATCATCAAAACGACTGGTAGCTTTGTGATGGCCATCGCGAGGGTATTTGTCAATTCTAGTGCTACGGAGAGCAGTAAACCAAAAAAAACAGGTAGCAGCCCCAATTGCGACAGTTGATAGCCAGAATCAGCATCCACCATACGGAGGTAATGAAAAATTCGTATTTCTAATCATTTCTAAGAGCCTGTTCACATGACAGCGATTTACGTTCGGTTGTCGCGCGGTTGAAAAACCGAGCGGTTGCCAGGTATAGGGGAAACACATATGGCGCCGTACACATGCATCGCTCGGTTTTAGTAGTCGCCAGCGAATCGCGGCGGTTGTAATCTCAGACTTAACCGAGGGCAAATCGCTCATGAATCGCTGTCATGTGTACGAGACTGGCAAATCGAGCGATTTGCCAACCGCGCGACAACCGAGCGTAAGTCGCTGTCATGTGAATAAGTTAGCTCTAAGGGCCGTTTGCACAGTCAAAGCTTCAACTCGATTCAATCAGCTGGTGGCTCAAACTCAAAATGGAACACATTATAACAAACTAGACTTGATACGGATTTAATCCAGTTTGAAATGAAAATTTAGTTTAAAATGTCACTGTGCAAACGACCCTAAGAGTAATGTGATAAGTTATAAATAATAGGCTAATAACTTAATTTTTTATTGAAGAAATTTGACTGTAGTGATTTCCACGTTATAATGGCAGTGAAGATAGGAGAAAAACGTTGCCGAACCTCTGTCTTGTCAATGCCTTCTATAGACGGTAGCTGATATAGGTTTATGGTAATATTAACTGTTCATTCTCGTTTAAAATAATCAATTATATTTTATTGAGCAAGAAATAATATTTTTTCAATAATAATTTCATAATGAATTTTCATAAATTAAGATGAAATATTTTTTTAATTGATTATTAATTCTACATTGATGAAAGACGATCTGGCAACAGAGCAAAGCGAGAAGAGATAGCGCTATCCGTTTTGTTGAATGATAGACAAGGATAGCAATACCATTGCTAATCAAACACTTCCATTACAACGTGGACCTCACTATAAGTCTCCTATTCAATAACAAAAGGTGATTCAATAATTAGCAGATCGTGATGGATAACTAGCTGTTTTAGACATAAGTTACCTTCTATCAAAATTCGGAAAGGGAACAAGCAGTTTATTTGGGCTAGTCCTGTAGTCATTTTCTGATCATATATTTGATTTTTGTATTATAAATGTAAATAGAATAGCCTAAATAACTAGGTACGGTACATCAATAAATAATAATATTGATTGAATACCATATCATGACCTTAAATAATAGGCTACCAGCAAGTCAAAAAATATTTCTACTATTGATGACAAAGTTGAGAAATATAAGTTTTGGGCAATAGCCTGATTTTTATTATTTTTTTTTTTGCTTTTATCAATAAGTATTTGTTCGCTTGAATGAATGAATATGTCATCTCTAATCTCTATTTCAAGATTTTTGATTGAATTTATTCTCACTATTCATTCCATATTCTTGATTATATAATTCATCACCTTTCTTGCATCAGCAACTTTGATGGATGACATTGTACCAGAAAAATTAATTTTGATTTTTTTCAATAAGCGTCTTCCGTTTATTTTTATGTTGGAAAGATATACAGAAACGGAATTCTATTTTTCCAATATTCAAGCTTAATTCTTATGATTCAGCATAGATTTAGTTGTTGTCTCTGATAAGAATATTAATACTTACCATTATAATAAATAATCACAATTTCAAACTTTATTCTCTTTTCCTAATGTTCTACTAAGAAATATACTAAGATAATAAATCAGATTATTCATAAAAAATCTCTTGTTTTTGTATTATTTGATAATGTCTATTTTCAACTCATAAATGAATATAAGGCAGCAATAAATAATATATAAATGAATATATAATTATTATTAATATTAATGCATTTTCAAGTGTAATAATAATTTGTTTCATCTTTCTGATAAACCGAGATACAAAATTTTTAGTATAATGTATATTTGGACAGTAATTTTTGTGATCTTTATAAAAGTGTTTTCATAACCTCATTGGACTATTTTTATCAAAATTAGGGAGAGGAACAGTTTTGGGTTTATCCTGTTGATTCTCTCCCAATCATTAATTTGATGTTGTGATTAAGGAATGTGATAAATGTAAATGTAAATATAGTATGATAGACAGTTTTGTTCTGTGTAATAACCTATTTCTTTAACTGTAGCCTAAAAACACTAAAGCTGCGTTTAGACCAAAGTTATTACTGTAACAAAATGTTAATAACTCAATCCTTATAGATTATATTAGATTGAACATTAACTTATCATACACATGATGAACATGTGTGTTTGTCAACTTCCGTTCTATACAATAGAATCTATGAGGATTAAGCTATTAACATTTTGTTAATAACTTTGATTTAAACCCAGCTTAACTCTTTTCATTCTTGCCGTACACTACTATTGACCATTTCCAATTTCTACGTTATCTATAATACTAGATCTATTCTACATAATGTATAAATCTACATTAATACATTATTGCTGAGCAGCCTAATTGATTAAATTCATATGAAATGTAAATAATTGCTTCCTTAATTGATTGATATGACTTTTTAGGTGCAATTTATCTGAAAACTGACTTCGAGAAAATGACATGTGAGCTGACCTACTTGGGATCCGCCAATGATCATTATGCTCTAACTTGCTCTGGAAAAGTCACATTGGATGACAATCAGAAACATACTGGTAAGTTATGAGAAAATTAGAAGGCCATCTATCCTCATATTATATTATACAAAATAAAAATGATTGGAATAGATACCGTAGCCTAGTAGAATTGAGATGGAATTTGAAAATGAATATATTTTATTTCCAAAATCCATGCAAACAAGCAATAAAAAGTAATCTTCATAATATTCTAAATAGGCTACAATGTGAAATTCACTACGAATTCGGGAATTAACTTAGCCTACCGTAATCAAAAATGGGTAACAGCTCAACTTTTATAATGAGTGGAACATCATCTCATATTAATGAGGTTTATTTTACTTACACTTGTGTTTATCCAGATCAACTAAAGATATTTAGTTATTTATCTATCAACTGTGAGGATGAGAAAAACATATAAAGCTCTATAAGGCTTATATATGCTTTATATTCTGATAATAGTAAATTATAGACTAATATGGTTGCATAGCTTAGTTATGAAATAGTGATTTTTAGTACCTACACTTACAGAATATTTTAAGAACTCTTATTCCAAAATTCTCTCAAGATTTGATTCAAAATGTCGACTTTCGATTGAAAGAATCTGACAACAGTCTGTTAATCCAAGGAATATTCTCACAAAAAGGTTTGGGTATTCTGGAAATCATTGAAGTCAATAATATACCTAAGCAAAATGAGTTTTATATTTAATATCCTGTCCAACTTTTTGATTCCTCACATGGGCTCATATAAAACCAATAATGTGTAATCCAATATTCAATAACCTCCCCACTTTCAGTGTCATATTCTGGATTTGTTTATTCAGATTCCAAGGTCATGATACTCATTTCTGCACTCTTTTTTAAACTTTTTAATTTTCTTAAACACCAATTGGACGCTGGATCCGCGCCTGACGCAGTTACAGTGTGCCTAACATTAATTTAATATAAAGGTTTACCAAAAATGATTAGATACGGTACATATTTATTTCAATTTTCAGCTTGAACATAAATTGTTTGATTCATAAATTTCCAGGTGCTCTCCTTGTTAAAAGTATGAGGCGTTTGATCCAAGGAGGTGAGAATGAATATCTCTACAATGTATCACTCACCGTTGATAATGCAGAAGTTATTTCTCTCAATTTCCCAGGTAAAAATATCATTATATCATTGTTGTTATTCCTTGAATATCCTAAAGTCACAAGTTGATGTAGGCTGAATTATACGGTATTGAATCCAATACTGCTCATATAATTAATACGGTAACGGTATCTTCTTTCAAGTATGCCTAATTGATAGTCTATAATGATTAAGGGTTTTGCATTACCGGTAACTTTTTTATGAGTTGCAGGCTATCAATTAATGAATATCAGACCTGCTGGCAATACATTTGTCATTTTTATGAGAAAGCATTAATGAGAAAAATCAAAGAATCAATAACTTAATATCATAGTATGCCTTCCCACAGTGATAGTTAACAATCAAAGAGAAAATGATTATACTTTTCATCAGAATTGATTCTATATTTGATGACCAGAATACGTCCAAATTCATACATTTCCAACCAAGTTTCTCGAACTCTATTATGATTAAATTTGTTTCATCCAATTCTTATTTTATTGTACCTATAGTTTGACATTTCGTAAGTACGGTACTGCTTATTCCATCAGTTTCTCATGTTGAGTCCTAATTTTGAATAAATTATACAGTTTGATGATGATAATGAAAAATATAACAGTGACACTGACAATAATGTATCCGGATAGGTATATTATGTTCTCATAGTTTTCAAATCAAGACTTTGAATGTTTAATATGTTCTTAAGTAATCTGCTCCGTTATTGGAAGTTTCATCAGTTATCCAAAAATAGTTAGGCTATACCATTATTCATGGGAGAGAGAAAAACAAAATTTTGTAGTTCATATCTACAGCTTCTGTTAATAAATCGAACATTTATTTTTTATTTTTTAAAGTAATTCTTCTCATGCATGGGCATGGAAATTTTTTCTTTTAGAAAAACTTAGTAGTAATGTTTATGTACATAATGAGGATGATTGAACGATCCGTGACATTTGTTTATTATGAGTAAACAGCTATCTACAGTAAGCCAGAAATGAAATTTTGAAAAAGCCTCTTGTTGATGACGAAGAAGCTTTTTTGTCAATTATTATTTTTGGATGTGTCAAGAACATGACAAAAACATAATATGGATATGTCAAGAACATGGACATGAGCATGAAGTTTTGTGTAAAAAAACTATTAAGGAAAAATACAACATAGCCTAGGCCTATTGTTTAAATTTCATCACTGGAATATTTCTTATTTAATTCTATATCTAATATCGGGGACCGAAGCTTCGCTCTGGAGTACAAAAGCATGAAAAATGTATTACGAAAGAAGAAATTATAATAACATTCATACAGAAATGTTCTATCTAATCACAGTAAATTGAGATTAATTCCCAAAGGGAAGGCAAAAATTTCCCTCACAAAGGCCCAGTTGCACAAAAGACGGTTAGATTTTAATCCTGATCAACTCCACGTGAACCAAATCAAAGAAGCGACCATTTCAAAAAGATGGACGTACTGGAATTAATCAGGATTGAAAATAACCCGGCTTTTTTGCAACCGGCACTAAGTACCTGATTGAATGATCAGTTCAACAGCTGAGTCATAATTTTGACACAGTCCACCACACATGAACTCGCTCACTCACTTCCATCACCAACAGACGACGAAGTAATAATTATTTCAGCTGTTCTTCCAAGGATGACTATTAATTATGAATTATCCTTTTAGCGATTGTCCTTCAGCGAGTTTTCCAAGGGATGAGACCTAGTTCAATCGAATTTTGATATTATAAACCTACTATTTTCTGAATTTCTTGAGAGCCGTTTTCGAGATCCGGTGAAATACAAACATAAATAAACATCTAAAAAACATCCAAACATCTAAACATATAGCCTAAACATAAAAACAGAAGTTGCTCGTTTAATAGTGTAGGATATAATATGTTTCTTGGATGGATTTCATTCTAATGTTCACTATTTTTTTGTGATTCTAATATTAACACAGTTTGTTAATGGATTTGAACACGACATGCAGTATATAATTGACTGCATGTCGTGTTCAAATACATAAACAAAGTGTGTTATAATACAAAGCAGCTCGGAATGAATCAAGAAACCATCACCTTCAATTCTAATATTGTTTGATTAACAAAATAATTTTTTTTTTAAATTTTCCAACCTATAATGGAATTTATTCTCAGTACTTTACAGAATATACCATTTATTGCTTTCATTAATTATTTATCCTGTTTAAACCTGCTCTAACAAATAATTTATTTTTTATGATTCGTCACTGTGAGTATTCTATAATTGATAATGCAATAAAAACACAAATCCATTTTTGTTACATCCACATTCATCTGACTTTGTACCGTACACATCAGGATTGCGGTCTCATGATGAACAAGGTATGATGAAAGCAACACATATTCATCTGTAGATGTGCGTTTCAACACAGAACTGCAGTCTAATACAAATATAATAAAAATGTACTTTTTTGTAAGTTGTGTAACTCTGAATGATCAAATAAATAAATAACTAACCGTGGATGTGACAAAATTGAAACTGTGTTTTATCAATTATAGAGGACTTTTTGTGTAGTTGAGAAGCTGATATTGTGGTAATTATTCATATTGAATGAAAAAGACTAAGAAATTGTCAAAAAACCACTGGTTTATTGATAATTAGAAAGACCGGCTTCGGTTATTACACCATTGTCAATCTCTGATAAACAGAAAGTTTCTGTTTATCAGAGATTGACAATGGTTTAATAACCGAAACCGGTCTTTCTAATTATCAATAAATCAGTGGTTTTTTGACAATTTCTTAGTCTTTTTCATTCAATTATAGAGGAATTCCAGAATATCATCATCATTCATAAAAGGTTTAATAATTGATAATTACTATTGTATTCTTATATAACTTTAAAGTGAAAAAAACACTCAGCACATTCTTTGGTGTAGCGACGACCGTTTCGTGCTGGTATTGCACATTCTCAAGCCCGACAGAAACTAAAGTATTTAAGGTTATGAAGATGAGTATTTGGTCAGAGTGGGGGTGGAGGGGAGTTTTGGCGGTTGATGGAGGAGGATTTAAATGAGTTTGTCGAACAGGGTGTGGGAAGAAAAGTTGATTTGATCATTGAGAATATTGTTTGGCTTGTTTGGAGTACTTGTATATTTCAAATGGGTCGTTTTTGAACTTTAAAGTTATATTTGAATACGACAGTAATAATAATAGTGAAAACAAGATGGATAATCAACAATACATTTATAATTATTAAAATGAACTTTTCATAATATAGTGACTGTTATAAAATATTCTAAATTACTTGAGCTATTTTTCACTTTATATAATATAATCATGATAATAAAGATGATCGTTTATTGGATATAACTTAAATATTTTGACAGTTATCAGAATGCTTTTGAAAAAATACTAACAAGTATGCAATGAGCCTGTTTTCGCTTGGAGTCTCTTCGAATTGAGCTTCCATATAGAGAATATCCATAAAATACTAAAATTATTAATAAGAACAATATAAAACATGAATTACCCTTTTATTTAAAAGATTTAAAACATTTAAAAACAACTAGTAGTCCATGCAAGTGAAGTGATTTCATGAAATGCTGTACTTACAAAAAATTACTCCACAAAAATTTACTCAAAATTGCATTTGTATCTGCAAATTTTTTCTCGATTTTATAACGGAATAATAACTTGAAACTAGGATTACCCATGACATTTTCTTTAAATTTTCCAGAATTTCCAGGTCCTAGTAGGCAGTGTTTCCCAATCCTTGGATTTCCCGATCTGAAGGAATGCATTGATTTGGACGATTTGCTGACAGACGAAAATCTTTCAAATGAAAGCCATTTCAAATCGTGCAAGATGATGGTGTTCAACTCGCACAAGGAAGTCTCACAGTACGGATCGTATCATCTTTCAGCAGCCATACGCAGATTGGAGGTGTTGTCATGCAGTACTAGCAAGGAAGTATTGCTGAAAAAAGGTGGAGAGGGAGCCGATGTTTTGAGAATTAGTTTTGAGAAGGCGACTGATGACGACAAGAGAGAGTGGGGAACTCTGAAAGACACTGTGCCCACTAAGAAGCAAGTTCAGGAGACTCCCAGCTCTGGAGGAATTCTTGGTTTGATCAATTCAGGATTGAAGAGTATTTTCTACTGAATCCCGAACTTTAAACCGTCATCATTCTTAGATTCAGTGTCATTGAATGCATTATTGTTCTGTAGCATAACTAGACCAAATTTTAGAATTAAATATTACCATAGAGAAACAATAGTGTAAGTAGATATCCCATGGTATAGGGAATTTATGTCGCAACTTTTACTGTTATCTCAAGCCGATTACTGTCGACTATTGTCAATTTTCACTGTTTTGATGGGGCGATAGTGTATGGACGGAACAATTCCGTAGTGAGAGACTACCAGCGTCACACAGCTGCATAGGAAAGAACTACGTGAACTATCGGCTTGGGATAACAGTAAAAGTTGCGACATAAACGCCCTATACCATGGGATATCTACTTATGCTATCGTTTCTCTATGATATTACATATAGGCAGAATACTGAGCCGTACCCATTAACGTATTTTCTTTGCAAAATAAGTAGGTACCTAGTAATTGTTTTCTCCATTCTTCTGCAATAAATTTCTCATAAGATTTCATTACACATATCATTGATAATATTTCTCTGTTACCCTAGTCAACATCTCAAACAGAAATGCTTTGTCTTTACCGGTACCTTTTTGTAGTTATCATTTTTTTCATCCGATATTTTATTATTCATAGTTTTTGTGATTATTTGAAGAAGATAATTTCAAGAAGCTGATAGATTTTTGAGATAACGTAGGACTGAGAATAAAAATGCCATCCAATATTTTATTATTAATAGGTTTTATGATTATATGAAGAAGATAATTTAAAGAAGCTGATAAAATGTGTAAGATAACGTACTGAGAATGAGAATTTCATCCAATATTTTATTATTATAGGTTTTATGATTATATGAAGAAGATAATTTCAAGAAGCTGATAAATTTTACAGATAACGTACCGGTACGACTGAGAATAAAAATGTCATCCAATTATTCTTGCATACAACGAATTCTAATAACTATCAATTTAATACTATCGAAAAGTTTTTATTTTGAGACACTACATTTTGAGGAGTCAACATTACTGTGCAATGAGGTGCAACATTACGGTGCAATGAGGTGCAATATTACTGTGCATTACTGTGCAACATTACTGTCAACATTACTGTCAACATTACTGTGCAATTACCTTCTGGTAATAGGAATGCCAAATCTATTCAAATTCAATTCCCAATCCGTCGATATTAATAATTGATGCAAGAACTGTTCATATTTATTATCATTATTATTTAGTATCATTATTATTTTATTCGCATTATTTTCAGTTTATAATATCCCATGTGTGTACGCTAAGCGAATTCCTGATTTTATTTTCAATTATGAGATAAATATGCTCCTGTTTGCAGACAACGTTCACTCTTTAGCAAACAGTATTGTATTCATTGACTGTACACTACGCATTTTTGTTTTGTTGAACTCAATATTTTATTATTGTTATTCTGTATCAATGTACTTGTCATTGAATAAATATCTACTTACTTATTCAATTGAGTAATAGATAATAACATAATATAAACATTAGACAATAATGGATAAGCATAGGTATTCCAGATTCTGTACTTGAAATTAGAAAATAGGGTGGTTTTAATTTCTCCAGATTTCCATTTTCTTGTAAAATAATTATAATATTGTTATAACGTAAGTTTAATGAGACTCGTCAAATGAGAATCCTTATATCTACACAAGATTATAATGGCTATGCTTTGAAATCAGAATGTGGGTACCGTACTGCAAGTTGCCTTAATAGAACTCACAGTTGCTTGTATTATCATTATAATGTAGCCTGAAGTTTGTCTAAAAGTTCATCAACAGTAGGCCTAAATACCACGAAACAGCCTATACTTTAATGTCGATCCTATGCTGTTTTTTTTATTTTTCATTCTCAATATTTTTTCATGTTATATATTTTTATTATTCAAGTGCTTTTTAGATAGGCTTATTCTACGAAAAACAGTCTCTCACCCAACATGAGTCATTGATTGTATCATTTTAAATTTATTCTTATTTTATCATATTGTTATTAGGATTTTTGTTGAGTTTCTTCAATTTGTTGATAATAGTTAAATATTGATATGTGTGAGTGTTAAAAAACAATAAAATTCACTTTCGAGTGGGAACATTTTGTTATTTTATATCACCAATAGTACTGTACTTAAACTATCATCAATTAACAGAACAATGAACTCCGCATTGTTTTCAATAGAATAGAATAGAATAGAAAAATCTTTATTCATCAGACATGTCCAAATACATATGAATAGCGTCAGTTTGAAATTACATATAAGTCTTAACTTACTATAGTTGGTACACGAATAAAATTCAAAATAAATCAATGATTGCTGTTGTCAAACTCCTACAAACAAACAGAGATAAGCTCACCAAATATTCCTTCAGATTCTTACCAAATATTTTGATATCTTCAATTAACTTTGAATTGCCTGGTTGAAAAAATTTCTTCCATTGAAAATTGTTTTTTCTCAAAAAGATCCAATCTATGTCTCTCAATAATTAGGCCAAAACGGGTATTTTAGTTGTGAGTCTGATTTCTTAACTCTAATACATTGGACTGCTTCCTGAAAAACATGATCACATGGAATACATATTGACCATAGATTGTTAAAATCCCAAGTTGAGAGAACAGTAATCTTACTGAGTCGCTTCTTCTGAGGTTAAACATTATTCTAATTGCCCGCTTCTGATGTTTAAGAATTTTATCCAAATTTCTTTTACTCATACTGCCATAATGCACAGGCCATATGCTAAATGCGCATGTATTACAGCATAGTATACTGACTTTAGTGTTTGGATACTACACACGTCGGACATTTGTCTCAGAGCATAAATACCAGGAGATATCTTTTTTATGGCATACACGACTATCCCACGAGAGATTGCTATCCAATAACAGGCCCAAGAATTTCGTGCTATTTCTTGTTTCTAAAATTTCCCCATCAAGTTAAAAAAAAAACATTTAAAAAAATCATCAAGTTCAATCTCTCCTGTCTCGCATTACCCTCTATGTTTAGAGTCTTCTAATCGTAGTATTGAAAAGTGAAATGCTATAGTATGCCAGGCTTGAAAAGAAAAAAAATATTTGAATGTTAACTAAGTAATAATGACTTAAATATCTAGACATTATTATTAGATGGGAATGAAAAGGGACACTCTATACTAGTAAATACAATGAGAAATAACCTAGTATTGTGATTCATTCTTAAATCAAGTTCAATTTCATACAATGGATTTTACAAAACTCCATTCAACAAAGTAGCAATTGTCACAACATTATCGAAACGAGCATTCTATTCTTCCTTTATATTTATTAGCATCAAATCTATGTATCCAACTGTACTGTTTACAATCAAATTACTCATTCTATTAAATAACACAATGTTTCTGCTTACCTACGGCCAGAGAAAACGTAGGCCTATACTGTTTTATTTATAGATTGTTTCATCTATGCTACGCCTTATAATAATATTATACTATACCTTTTCTGAATCACACAAATTCATGAGTTTTGAATACATTTTCCAAAATAAAACACACTACTGATAGATGATACCAGAAAAAATAACTTGTAACATTTTTTGAATTGAATTTTTAGTTCACATAAAAGTTATTATTTGTCTTTCATAAGTTCGTTTTAGCAGTAAGTTAGAGAGCAAATTTTGATATAGTTACCCAATTTCACTTGAAATATTGAATAAAAAGAATTAGAAATCGTCAAAAACCACAGATTTTATTTATAGTTAGAGAGACCGGATTCGGTTGTTACACCATTGTCAATCACTGATAAACTCACTTGAAAGAATTTATCTTGTTTCTCTAACCCAGGATAAATAATAAATTACCAGCAATTCGGTAATAATTCTTGATCAATCGTTATTGATCCAGTTATTGATAGGCCTACTTTATTAGAATCAGAATTACTGAATCACTAGTAATTTTTTATCAATGTTATTAACCTTCCGGCAGTCGCGCTGTTGTAAAAAGTGCAACAGTGTCAGTTTTTTTCTGTACAAAACTATTGGATGGGGTGGTGTCAGTGAATGAGTCACCGATGCATTCTAAAACTTTCCCCTCATCACTCCACTGAGTTGCAGTATCAACCGAGCAATGGTTCAGTCTTTAGGTGCCATTTAGTCGCGACAGTGCATAAGTCGCACTGTGCATAACATAGGGAAAGACTGTATACGGGGACTGTAAACGAACCAATAACACAGAATTGATGGCTTTACTTGGTGTACCTTATTGGGCTATGGAATGGTAATCATCCAAATGTTCATAGGCGTAAAATGATTCAAGAAGATGGAGAAAGTAATTATACAATTGATTGATATGTTTTGACAACAGAGTACCTACATAACACTTGGAAAATTGAATGTTGTAAAAAGTACAACACGCGACTGCTCGTGTCACTGAGTAGGGCGCGATTACCGGAAGGTTAACCCAGTTATTGATAGATTATTGATTGAGTACGTTATGAATATGGTCGCCAACTTGTAGAGACGAAGCTCTTGCAAACAAAGGTGCAGCACAATAATGGAGAGAGTTTTAAATATTCAAGAAATGGTAGATTTTATGAATAAATAGATTTAAACAGTCCGAAGATTCTCGATCAATGATTATCAATCAATTATCAGTATGTTATTGATCATGAATATGGTAACCAAGTCATGAAGATTAAGCTCACACAAGCAGAGGTACAGCACAATAATGGAGAGAGTTTTGAAGAAACAGGACAGGTGGGGAGCTCTGAGGAGTAGAGGTTGAGGAGTGGATTCGTGGTCGATCCCAAATCACCAACAGAAGTGCGTTCTCCTCAGAGAAAGACGGTCACTCTTTCTCTCCCAGAAGTCTACCTGGTAGGTCTTCGTCGGCGTCTGCTGGACGGTTGGCGCCTCTTCTGCTGATAGAGCGAAGAGTTGGACGCCTCTTATCTACCGCACTGATTCTTTGCTGATACATCACTATTCATTGATTTATAGCTGATTCATTGATTTATCGCAGATACATTACTGATTCACTGATTCATCCTTCAGCAGTGGACGGACTGCGGCTTGAACATGCGTTTTCAGGTGAGCTGTCAACAAACACATTCACTTTTATCGTATTATTTCAAATTATAAATTTATCAGACTCAATTTTCTATGATACCGTATATTGGGTCAATTGGATAAAAAGTAGTCGAGGCTAGTACCACAAAAAAAAACAAAAAAGTCAAGGAAAGAACAAAAATACTTTCAAATTACTTTTTGCTATTAGAGAAAACGACTAGCAGTCAGATATTTTACAATAAATAAATTAATCATTCACTGTGATGAATCAACAAGATCTTTCGGCAGGTCTGCCATCCAATGTACAACCAAGAAGATGGCGGACCTGCCGAAAGATCTCGTTGTCACAGTGAGTGATTAATTTATTTATTGTAAATATCTGACTGCTAGTCGTTTTCTCTAATAGCAAAAGTGATTTAATAATAAGCAGTTCGTGATGGAAAACAACATTGAAGTAAAATACTTTTTGTGTTTGTAATTTTTCCTTCTTTTTTGTGCTTTTACTAAGGGTTCCTGGAGCCTTTCCTAGCTTTGGAGTCAATAAGGGCCAGACCTTATTAAGAGTCAACTTAGTTAGCCAATCGGATATCTTCTTGCCCTGCCGACTCTAAAACCGCCTGAAAAAACGCTTAGTGTGGTCTGGCCCTTAGGATTGTCTCAGTAAACAGTCGCCGTTAGTAACTAGATGAAGGATTTTTCTGGAGAAACACATAATGTTTGAATAAATCTTAAAAACTCAGATGTTTGATTTTGCAAATGTTCAAAATTCAGCTTGTGTTTCATGTCACACAGAGTTTCCTTCCTTTATGATTTTTTTCTAAATTTTTAATTTGAAATAGGCTATTCGTTATGGAAGTCAAAAATCGAAACTATAAATGGAAAACTCCAAAGTTCGGAAATTCTATAAGAATTTTAAAACGATAAAACATTTCCACTTATGATTAGATTCAAATCAAGTGAGCGTCATAATTCCATTTATCGTCATGATTGAGTTAGGTGACGATCATGCAGTCAATTTTTCTGAAGCTGCGTTTATATCAAACTTTTCACGAGAAAAAATTGACTGCATGATCGTTAAAATGTTAATAACTTATGCCTTAAGCTGCATTTACACCAAAGTTATTAACAAATTGATTAATCCTTATAGTTTCTATTAGATTGAACGGAGCTTGACAAACACATAAGTTCATCATGTGTTTGATAAGTTATGTTCAATCCAATAGAATCTATAAGGATTAAGTTATTAACATTTTTTTATTACTTTGGTGTAAACGCATCTTAATCCTTATAGATTCTATTAGATTGAACGGAACTTGATAGGCACATATTTATGTGTCATCATGTGTATAATTAGTTATCTTAAATCTAATAGAATCTATAAGGATAAGTTATTAACATTTTGTTAATAACTTTGGTGTAAACGCAGCTTGAAATTGGAAAAATCTTCTAGGATCAAATAGGTTTCGGAGGATATTATCAACTACAGTAAATATATCCTCACAGTAGGAACTCTGAAATGTTTCTCACTAAATACTAGTATCCTACTCACACTTGAGTCTTCTCATTTCCAATGATAGTGAACATTATTGTTCGCAGCTTGTTTGCATCTCAATTGAAATTTCCATATCATATGTTACTATAGAACTATAATCTACATAGAGTACCTCTTTGGAACAGTTGTTAACTGGCAACTAAATTAATAATTTTGTCAGGCTGGCATTAAGTTGAGTTGACTTTGTTAGGTTGGCACCAAGTTGAAGATTATAATGATCTCAACCAATACCTACTATTACTTAATAAGTAATAGTAGGTATTGTCTCAACTCATGTGCACTAATAATTGCAAAAAGTATAATAATCTTGGTATGAATTCTGATATCAGTATTGACCTTTTGTATAGTGTACACAGAGCGTGGATTGCGAACGCTTGAATTTATTTAATTATATTCCTGGATCGAATGTTAGCAGGAAGAATCTGAAGCCTATATTAGGCTAAATCTGAAATAATTATGAATGAAGTGATTTTTTTATTTTCAAGCTTACTACAAATCTAGTTTGTCCTATTATGTAGGAACAAACCAAGTATGTTGTAATTATAATGATAGCTACTTCATCACATATCAAAAACGAGAATAAGATATGCATATCAAAAACAAGAACGGTATGAGATTTATATTTAGTTATTCATTCTATATAATATGTTTACAATGGAAATACTCTAAATCATTCAATCCTTATCGAAATAACATAGTTTTTGACATTGTGTAGTTGATATAATATATAAATTTTATCTTCTATCTATATATATATATATATATATTATATATATGTATATATATATATAAAAGCGAAATGGCACTCACTCACTCACTCACTGACTGACTCACTCACTCACTCACTCGCAGAACTAAAAATCTACCGGACCAAAAACTTCCAATTTGGTAGGTATTTCAGTTGGCCCTTTAGAGGCGCACTAAGAAATCTTTGGCAATATTTTAACTCTAAGGTTGTTTTTAAGGGTTTAAAGTTCATCTTTAGCATGTATATTCTTCTTCTCCCAATCTCTTAATAATTATAATTGAAATTTCCACATCATATGTTACTATAAACTAAATCTAGATAGAGTACCTCTTTGAAACGTTGTTAACTGGCAACTAAATTATAATTTTGTCAGGCTGGCATTAAGTTGAGTTGACTTTGTTAGGTTGGCACCAAGTTGAAGATTATAATGATCTCAACCAATACCTACTATTACTTATAAGTAATAGTAGGTATTGTCTCAACTCATGTGCACTAATAATTGCAAAAAGTATAATAATCTTGGTATGAATTCTGATATCAGTATTGACCTTTTGTATAGTGTACACAGAGCGTGGATTGCGAACGCTTGAATTTATTTAATTATATTCCTGGATCGAATGTTAAGCAGGAAGAATCTGAAGCCTATATTAGGCTAAATCTGAAATAATTATGAATGAAGTGATTTTTTTATTTTCAAGCTTACTACAAATCTAGTTTGTCCTATTATGTAGGAAACAAACCAAGTATGTTGTAATTATAATGATAGCTACTTCATCACATATCAAAAACGAGATAAGATATGCATATCAAAAACAAGAACGGTATGAGATTTATATTTAGTTATTCATTCTATATAATATGTTTACAATGGAAATACTCTAAATCATTCAATCCTTATCGAAATAACATAGTTTTTGACATTGTGTAGTTGATATAATATATAAATTTTATCTTCTATCTATATATATATATATATATATTATATATATGTATATATATATATATAAAAGCGAAATGGCACTCACTCACTCACTCACTGACTGACTCACTCACTCACTCACTCGCAGAACTAAAAATCTACCGGACCAAAAACTTCCAATTTGGTAGGTATGTTCAGTTGGCCCTTTAGAGGCGCACTAAGAAATCTTTTGGCAATATTTTAACTCTAAGGGTTGTTTTTAAGGGTTTAAAGTTCATCTTTTAGCATGTATATTCTTCTTCTCCCAATCTCTTAATAATTATAATTGAAATTTCCACATCATATGTTACTATAAAACTATAATCTAGATAGAGTACCTCTTTGAAACAGTTGTTAACTGGCAACTAAATTAATAATTTTGTCAGGTTGGCATTAAGTTGAGTTGACATTGTTAGGTTGGCACCAAGTTGAAGATTTAAATGCATTTATCGCAGAAAAATTGATTGGGTACTGCTACTTCAATCCTGGGAATATTATATTACTAGCCGTCAGGCTCGCTTCGCTCGCCATATCCGTTTAGTCTGGACCCCCGACTGGATTGTCCTAACATAATGATAAAAATGCTCAAATGAAAAATGCAGGCGAGCAAAGCGAGCCTGCTGACCTCATCCTTGAACGATCCAGTCGGGGGTCCAGGGGGCGGAGCCCCCTGGCTAGACAGATATGGCGAGCGAAGCGAGCCTGATGGCTAGTATAATTATATATTATAGGATGAATTAGAGAGCAAAGATTTATAATATACGGTAATCTATTTGTTACAGTGAATTCAATAAATAATATATCACTAGAAATGACATATAGGCCTAGATTTCATTGACATTCAATTCTCAAACAAATCTTTGCTCTCTAATTTATCCTATTATATTAAGCAAGCGATTTCGGTATCTCTGTTTATATTTTTATAACTTATCTGGTTATCTGGTTCAACGGATCTCGAAAACGGCTCTAACGATTTTCACGAAATTTGGAACATATTAGTTTTATGATATAAAAGTTCGATTGCACTAGGTCTCATCCTTGGGAGAACTCGCAAAATGACATTAAAAGTATAATTCATCCTTGGCTGAACCAGCTGAGACTTTCGTCGTCTGTGGATAGTAAAAAGTAAGCGAGTGATTCTGTGGAGAATCAAAATATCGCGTTCCCGAAATTCATAAGCTGACGTATAGCCAGCTGTAAAATATAAACACGATTATTTTAGAGAATAATTGTGTTCTGTTTATCAATACTGTAATTAAAAATAACGAGCGAAGCTCGGTGCCCCGATATTATTGGAATTCATTCAAGAACTCTTGGAAATAAGATAGAAGAATATTCAACTAAATCTTTACATTATTGCTGAATGCTCAATAATGTTAAATCTAGCAAGGATTCAAACTCACAGCAATGTATTACCTGGCGTCGTTTTTTCTGGTGCAAAGTAGGCTACTCTGTCAAAAAACACTAAAGCTGCATTTACACCAAAGTTATTAAAAAAATTTTAATAACTTAATCCTTATAGATTCTATTGGATTGAACATAACTTATCAAACACTCATGATGAACATATGTGTTTGTCAAGCTCCGTTCAATCTAATAGAAACTATAAGGATTAAGTTATTCCGGGTTCAAATCCCGGCCCGGGCAAGATATTTATCTCGGGCCACTCCCGTGTTTCGGATGGGCACGTTAAGCCGTCGGTCCTAGAAAGCAGTCGTTAGGTCATGTCAGAGGCCCTGAAATTGATCAGCTGCGACCTGAAAACTCTGACACCGGACCTGAGCCAGCCAGGTCACTCGATATTATTATTATTATTATTATGAGTTATTAAAATTTTGTTAATAACTTTGGTGTAAACGCAGCTCAAGGAATTTAGAAGTCAGTACGTCTAAGGACCGGTTTCCGAGCTCGGGATTTAGCTAAGTCCTAGACTTTAAACAGCTGGAGTCAGAAAATTGGCTTTCCAAAACGGGGCGTAGTCGCAGTCATTGTCATAGTCACGTTTGAATTTAATTTCGAAAAACTAGAAAATTGAACACAAAATAAAATAAAGAGAAAATAGTGTAAAGTTTCAGCTATTTTGAATTATTCAGGAATGTCTAATTTCGTCAAGGAAAAACGTTTCCAATTATAGAAATGAGAAAATAAAAACTACGACTACTGTTATAAAAGCTGCGATTACACCCCGTTTTGGAAAGCCAATTTTCTGACTCCAGCTGTTTAAAGTCTAGGACTTAGCTGAACCCCGAGCTCGGAAAAAGGCCCTAAGTGTTTCGAAAACCATCCATTATGATTCTTGCGAGAAATCTGATCAAGATTTTGGCAAGAAATGTGACTTCCGCAAGAGTGTGATGTGATGTGGAATAATCAATAATCATCGGACGTCAGCTGAAGTCACAAGAGTTTTCTTCTAATTATCATCAAACGAAAATGCTGTAAATAGTTTTCTTTTTCTTATTTCTCTGTTAATAATCTTCTTCTCATTACAGCAATTTTCTTGTGATATACTTCTTCTATCGCATGAGAAATCATTGTTCAATTATTATGAATCCCACATTTTATTCAATCAAATAACTTACTTTTTCATGAAAGTTGAAGCGCGATATGAAATCTATACATAAATTTCGAGGAGCGTCCGGAAGTTAACAATCTTCCGGTAATTTTTTACCGCGGAAAGCTAATGTACGTATAATGAAGTCCGTGCGACTATGTCAACATGCATAGTCTTTTCTACCACACACACACACACACTCACTCTCTCTCTCTCACTCTCTCTCTCTCTCACTCTCTCTCACTCTCTCTCTCTCTCTTATTTGTTTTCCCTGGAAAGTGGCCCAGTATTGGTGTTCTATATTGGAATCTCCGGTTGAATGTGTGGTCATCTAATCGATGAGAGTGCGATTCCTCGTGGGAGTTTTTGCTTTCTCTGCTTGTAGAAGCATGTTCAGTATGTAAACTGTGGAATACAAGCGCGGCCGAGTGTGTAGGCAATTGAGCATGTGTGAGTGTGTAGGTAACAATAATTGAGAATGTGTGAGTTAGCTGCTGCCCAGTTCACCTTTGTTATCAGCGCTCTTGTTCCGGTTTCCGATGCGTTATAGTTTGTAGCGACAACAAGGTAGTGATGCTGACAGAGGAATGGTGTGTGGGAGAAAAGGGAACTAAGATCGTGTGCAAGACAAGGCGGGAAAGAAAGTTGAGGAGGTAAGTTGATGAGAGGTGCTTCGTCCTAACTATTTCTGTAAGATTTCGATCTAGATGTAGGCTGTCAGCTATTCCAGAAGGAGTGGAATACCTCCTTCCAAAAATAGACTCTCCACATATTCAGGAAAGGAGTTTGTGGAAAACTGGGGAATCTGAGGAGAATATCAAATCAGACTGAAATATCAGGACTCGTCGACCCCTTTTATGTATTTGAATCTGTGTTTTACATTTAATTCTTTCTTTATACTATGTTTTTTTCTTTTTCTATCCTATATATTTTTAAGATATCTGATATCTGGATCAAATATCATCTGAGTTTTTCTTTGCTCCAGAGTGGAAGTTGGACTCTAGTAGGGATATATTGGGTGTAGGAAGAAGAGATATATTATAAATAAATATTAAAAAAGTGATGTCATTTCAAATACTAACTATTCTTCAGAGATAGTGAAATTATTAGAAGACAATAAAGTGTAAAACCATCTACATATGTAAATGGATCTTGGAGAGTTGGAACTAGTTGTGTTGTGATAGATGAAATTTGAACTTGATAACTTTTCTTGTGTTTCATTGGAAGGGTAAAAATTCAATTTGAAAACACAATAAGTTCAATTTATATTGTACATAGAAGTAGCCCTAGAAAACGAAGCGAGAGAAATACAAATTGGAAGTATACAAATATGTTTTATTATTCGTAGAGTGCATATCCCTTCTCAATCTCATCATCTTCTCAACTCATATGTTTTATTATTCGTAGAGTGCATATCCCTTCTCAATCTCATCATCTTCTCAACTCATATGTTTTATTATTCGTAGAGTGCATATCCCTTCTCAATCTCATCATCTTCTTAAATCATCAAATTTAAACTAATTATTTACAAAATCTGAGATCATAGCTTGATGAAGGCTGACAAGTCTATATTAATCGAAAAAGGTTACTACCTATAGAAAAAATCTGGTGTGGCGCACTCACACAACTTTCCTTGCCGTTATGAAAATGTATCACCTGACGCGAAGTGTTCACGCGCATCTCAAGTCTACTATTCAAAGATCCAAGCCAGCTGGTGACAGGACAATAACGCTGGAGACACACGAAGTCTGCTATCTCTTCATAGTGCATGATTCAATAGAATCAACAGTTTGGAATTGAAATAATAACACTTTATCGAATTTCGAGCTTATTTTGAATTTCAGGTGAAAATGTTACTGAAGATTGATTATAGAGATGTTTAATCTTTTCCATTTGGAATTTCTTGTTTGAATTGTATCTGAAGCCTGATAATTGGGAATCTAAAATCAAAATTTGCATAGATGGGGCGGAGCTCCTGGAATTTTTACAGATATGAGACTTATGGCAGTTGATAGAGCTTATCAATGATTATTTTAGGTATAAATTTGATCAAAATCGTTGGAGCCATTGTCGAGAAAATCGCGAAAAACCCTGTTTTTGACAACATTTTCGCCATTTTAGCCGCCATCTTGGATTGTATTCGATCGAAATTGTCCATGTCGGATCCTTATATTTTAAGGATCTTAAGTTCCAAATTTAAAGTCATTCCGTTAATTGAGAGATAAGATATTGTGTACACAGACGCACATACACTCATACACACACACACACCCACACATACAGACCAATACCCAAAAACCACTTTTTTGGACTCAGGGGACCTTGAAACGTATAGAAATTTAGAAATTGGGGTACCTTAATTTTTTCGGAAAGCAATACTTTCCTTACCTATGGTAATAGGGCAAGGAAAGTAAAAACCATTCCAGGATCATGCTTCTCAGAAACATGTTTATCAAAATTCAGAATAGTAGCAGTTCCGTGTAAGCCTGTTGGTCTTTTTTCATCATGTAGGCCTATTTTTATGATTAGAGTATCATAGAATGTATGAATAAACTTGAACTTCTAGGTCCTTCCAGAAAAGATAGTGTTGAAAAAGTTGTAATGTTCTACTGAACATTAGAAAATTAATGAAAAATTACAATTATAATTTACTAAAAATTAGAAAATATTTTAAACGGAAGAGAAAAAAAATTGTATTAATCTTGTGTTGTCATGGCATTACAGAGAATCGAACAAACAAATTGACGAGAAGAATGGTTTGTCAAGTCCAGATAATGAAAGTCGAGAACCAGCCTTCAGTAATGAATAAAATATAGTGCAGAAAATGAATCGCGTACAAAGAGATTCGGATACTTTTCAGTGATAATAGAGTCGGCGTGAAAGTGGTCTCCAAGGTCGTTCAGTTGTTGAGATTTATTCAATTAAGATGGAAGAAGAAGGAGAAAGAAGAAGAAAGAGAAAGAAGAAAACAGGCTTGCCGTCCACTACCAAAATAAGGAGTCCGACTTGGAGCCTCGTTTTCTATTCGACTGCTTTTTTAAAAGTCAGTAAACTGTAAAGTTACTACTTGTACCGTTGGGCGGTGTATGCATCCGAAATTCAAACTGGAGCCGTGAACTTGTAGTCTCTGACGCAGGAGGCGTTTTTCTGACGCGGTTTGGACTCAAGGCCGCCTAGATAAGTCAAGGACGCGGATGCGCTGTGCTCCATTGTCACGGTCACGAATGACCTTCTCAACAATTTACTCACCAAAACCACTCTTTCTACACTTTCCAATAATTTCTGGTTCATTCACTATTCCCATTTCCGTTTATCTAGTAGGAATGTGTCAGTAATTCACGAATAATCTTGTTGAATATTTTTCTGGTTCATTCATTAGTCTATTCTCATTTTCGTTCATCTAATAAGAATGAGTCATTCATTGATTATAATTTTGTTGAGAATTGGTTATTATTGAATTTACTCACCAATACTCCTAGTCTTTTCACACTTACTTATAATCTCGAGTTCATTCACTATTCTCATTTTCGTTTATATAGTGGAAATGAGTCATTCATTGCTAATAATTTCCTTGAGAAAAGCCAATAAAATTATTGTATTCACAAAACCAACATTTCCACTCTTCCTACACTTTCTTATAATTTCTGGTTCATCCACTATTCTCATTCTGGTTCATTTAGTAGAAATGAGTCATTCACGAATATTAAATACTTCCAACGTTAATTGTTGAAAAGTTGATCAATACAAAAACGTTTCTCGTTTACGTAAACATGTTTCCTGATGAGAGCTTTGAAGTTCTATGATACAGGATAGGCTAATCACACCTATAGACAAGGATAGTTCATGCGATATGCTTATTTTACTAAAATCTAATGTGTGGGCAGGTGATTTATTGTATCATATGGCTTCATGAAACCGTAACTGGCTCTTGAACCCAAAAATTCATGTTTTCCTTAATGTTTGATTTTATTCATGTTGAAAAATGTGGACTAATGAATTTCAAAATTCATCACATTAGTCGAGTAGTTCGGTTCTAAAATAATATTATTGTCTTGATTGATTTACTGGTCCAAAAAGTAAGTTATATTTCTTTCAACTACTATTAGTTCTGTGAACAGTAGACCTCACGCAGTACTCTCATCCACAAGTATCTGGTGTCACCTGTTCATCGGCTTCTACAGACATCTGTGTGATGCATGCAATAAATAATCCACTTGTCAGCTGATTGATTATGAATAGTTCTATAGTCTGATTAATCCTCTCTTCAGAGTAGATGATTTATATAAAGTGATATCGGAGTATGGAGGAAACTCCTTCTCCTTTCATATTATTTTTAAAATGCAGAATTTCAAAAGAACCTTGAGGTGCGTACAGATATACGCGCCGCGAACATGAGCAATTCACTTTTAATCAGCTGATGCCAAGCTTTTTATATCGGTATCTTACCGTTCCTGTAAAAATACAGATATAGTCAGCTGTTGGCGCGTATATCTGTACGCACCTTTATGTATACATCGTCGACGCGCAGTTGAAAAAGGAATATTCCAGCCAAATCTTATAGAATTGTATCAACGCGTTTGGCCGTGAATGCGTTACATATATATACGTACAGACAAAAGAGAATTCGAGTTAAAACATAGACCTCACTGCGTTCGGTCAATAAATTTTTTCAGTTTCACTTCAGTTAAATTTTCACAGCAAACACTTACAAACGAGAAACTCCAAATTTGAATAGATTAGAAACCAAATTACACTACAACAGAGGAAACTTAACAGAGAAATTCATGATTTGAGTTGAAGTGGCGTATGATAAGAAGATCATAGGAAGATCTGGCTAATAATAGGAAGATGCGACGGTGATGTGAGGACCCGACGCAATGTGCATCATACATCACATCACTTTCAGGCGGTGTGAAAACCACACCCTCCTCTTCATCCTTCAACACTCGTTCATCATCCATAAAGACTACTGTATAATTATGAGTCTGTGTACTTTGTAAGCTATATATATCTACTGCTCTCTATACCACCATATTCCAACTTTTCAGCTACAGCGTTACAGGTGCAAACTTCTATGCTATTCTCTTGGTGGTCGACTCCCAATCTACGAATTTAGCTCTTCTTATAAAGCCCCTCCTTGAACAACGTGTCAAAGTAACGTACAAATGACTACTTCGCTATAATACTAGTTGTTCGGAGAACTGTAGAGCTCGGTACACTCACTACTCATACACGACAGCCTATTCACACACAAACACACGTAGAAAAGTACATACAGATTGTATTGAGAGTATGATGATATATGAAATAGGATCGGAGGAAGACGCTGAGAAATAGGAGTTTTGAGAAAATCGCGAAAAACCCTGTTTTTGACAACATTTTAGCTGCCATCTTGGATTGTATTTGATCGAAATTGTTCGTGTCGGATCCTTATAGTGTAACGACTTTACGTTCCAAATTTCAAGTCATTCCGTTAACTGGGAGATGAGATATCGTGTACACAGGCGCACATACACACACACACACACACACACACACACACACATACAGACCAATACTCAAAAACCACTTTTTTGGACTCAGGGGACCTTGAAACGTATAGAAATTTAGAAATTGGGGTACCTTAATTTTTTCGGAAAAGCAATACTTTCCTTACCTATGGCAATAGGGCAAGGAAAGTAAAAAATCTATCTATGAATAACTTGCATTTCGAGTTACTATACTCACATTAGGGAGTAATGAAGATCATCAAGAGTAGGAAGCTTGCATATTTCAGCCTTATAATGCTGAATAGAGAAAAATACGGCTTGCTGAAATCCGTTCTCCAAGGAAAAATATATGGCAGAAGAGAACCTGGAAGAAGGAGAATATCATAGTTGAAGAATTTGCGTACTTGGTTCTCTAAGACTACAACAAAACTTTTCAGGATGGCTGTGAACAAGATATCCATAGTCAGGCTGATTGCCAATATTCGGAACAAATAAGCATTAGCAGAAGTACTCACATTTCCACTGGAGTAAACGTACAACAATAATTTATTTTTCCCTATAGGACTACTTTTAAATATATAAGTAAAAATTAAAAATCCAAGTACCCTTTTGAAAATTTATTTCTGATTTTTATTTATATGAACAATAATAAATATGACTAGCAGCGTATACTAAATGCCTTTGTGATAGTGTAGAGTAATGATTCACCCTTTCATCATATTTTTTTCTAAAAAGACCGCTTGATTGCATGAGAGAACATAACAGCCTCAAATTATTGAAAAACGAACGCTGTAGGTGGAAGAGTTTCCATTCATAAAGCTCTTTGTGAAAATGATTCGGCATTTGGAAAAAACAGGTTGAAAGGGAAATATAATAAAGACCTCACGGCAACGTCTCTATCAGGCATGAAATTCATTTTTTATAATAATTATTTTCCAAAGAGTGTTTTTATTATCGAAAACTGTGTGGTGAAGAGGATAAAAATTTGATGAGATGAGGAATTTGATCAACTCTGAATTTCTATTTTCATTCATATTCATCATTTTCATTCTCAAATAAAATTCCATTCCAAAATTTATTCTGAGTTTCATTTAAACATGATTGATCAGCCTGAACATGAAAAACATCTATAAATTTAACAAATTTCAAGTTTCTTTTGCATCCCTTGTGCTATCGCTTCCGAAGTTGGCATCTCTTAAGCCCATGTGTTTGTTCAGGCTCTGTCGAACAGCTCTCCTCAACTCCTGTAAAACAGAAAAATATATAAAATTTATTCATCCATTGATGTTTTGATTCATGAACAATCATAATACTAATGTGAAAAGGCACAACAGGATGATGCATAAAATCGCCCCTTTCCAAAATATTCCATTATGTTCAATGTATTTTATTACTAGTAGTTCTGTGAACAGTAGACCTCACGCAGTATTCTCATCCACAAGTACCGGATGTCACTTGTTTTAAATGTTAACAAACTCAGTTCACGTTTGAATTCGTATTCCATATGATATAATTCATTCAGTTTCGTGATAATCTTTCTATCTGATGAAAACTAATTTTTTACAATCAAAAATATCATAATTTCTCCAGCATTATTTAGTGCATTTGTTTATTTTTTATCACCTATCAATTTAGTTTTTTCGAATGTGAGAATATTGATACTAATGGACACGCATAATAATACCATGACTGCAGAACAAAATATTGAATCTAAGACCTTAAATCTGTGTTTACCCCAAAGTTATTCAGAAAATCCTTATAGATTCTATTAGATTGAACATAACTTATCATACACATGATGAACATATGTGTTTGTCAAGCTCCGTTCAATCTAATAGAATCTATAAGGATTAAGTTATTAACATTTTGTTAATAACTTTGCTGTAAACCCAGCTTAAAGATGCATACCTCTTTGATTGAAACTATAGACCTTATACAAAGACAGTAATAGACTTTGTTAATAACTTTGGTGTAAACCCAGCTTAAAGATGCATACCTCTTTGATTGAAACTATAGACCTTATACAAAGACAGTAATAGACTGACTTCTCCACACATCTGTGTAATCACTTATCAGCTGATTTATGATGGAAAATTCTATAGTCTGATTTTTACTCTAATATTGGTATATGAAGGAGAATCCTTTTTTCTTTTATATTATCCTTGAGATGCAAAATTTCCAAAAACCTTGTATATACGTCGACGAGCAATTTAAAAAGGAACATACCTGTCAAATTTCATGACAATCTATTACCGCGTTTCGCCGTAAATGCGCAACATATGAACATAAAAACATTTAAACATTAAGAGAAATGCCAAACCGTCGACTTGAATCTCAGACCTCACTTCGCTTGGTCAATTACCGTACATTATTCTTCTTAAATATAGCACGCCGTCAATACTTGTATTGCGTGTACATCTTATTGTCAGCTGTATCAACAGGTCATTTAATTCATAGAAGATACCGCTGAAGAAGAGGGAAATTATTATTGAGAAGACCTGGAAACTCTCAAAAGAAATATACATTAATTCTCTACAGTCCACACAATTCTTTCTACCATACGGTACATACACAACAGAATGACCAGAATATCTCAATATGGATCCTACTTGGTTCAAATTTGTTGGAGAACAACTCCATTTTTGAATTCATCTCGTCAATTGGAAGAGTAAGTTTTGGATTGCATCACAAAAATGTCTCATTTGATGATAGCTAGTAGCTTGGGGATGAATTCATTTATTTATTTATTTATTAAATTATTTATTTATTTATTTATCTATTTACAATCAACTTGAGGACAAAGAAACAGACTACAGTCCAAAACTTCTTTTCATCTCAATTTCATAAAATAAATTGTCCAAATAAAGGTTATGTGCGACTTTCCAATTCTTCACTAATTTCCACATTGAAATAAAACACAAACACTTTAAACAATTAATTCTGAATTTAGAAAGATTAAGATCCGAATTGATACACAAATTCCTTCTACTTAGTACTCAAAACTGTAAAATAAATATTAATTTGAAATAACTTGTGCTGAAAATTGAAGCAATCTCATAAAATTAAATAATTCTCATGTATAAAAATCTGTATGTATGTTTCTGGAATCAAAATGTCAATTTCTCTTATGAGAAACTTTCCAAAATACTGGATGAAAATTTACAGTTCCATCGAGTTGAGGTCATATGGCACTGTTTGCCAAAGTAACACAATAAATTCTCTGCCCACGACCACCTATGGACATTTTGCACACTCATAAACACCAAACAAGTCATAACAAGGTGTACCTTATGAGTTTCATATTGCTAGACTCCCTGACCCGGAATACACGAATTTAGTTCAGTCGGTTCGAGTGAATTTCTCTCTGCTTGTCTCTCTCCTTGTCTCTCATTGTCTCACTCCTTCACTCTCTCCTTGTCTCTCTCCTTACCTCACTTCTTGTCTCTCCACCTGTCTCTCTTCTCGTCACCCTTTCTCTCTCTCTGTCTCTCTTCTAGTCTCACTCCTAGTTTCTCTCTTCTATCCTCTTCAACCTATATGCATTAATGCGATTATATTTGGGAGAAGACCAGCCATTGGTTATCGTCAAAGAGCTTTGTGCAACTAATACAAACATGCTAGTTGAATAGGCTTTATTGGATAGTTCACAACATGATCACAGTACTACCCTGTTCTATTAAGTTAATTGAAAATCAATACTTGTGCTATATCAATCCAATATATACTCATCCGATAACCATCGATTAAATGCTGGAAATTATACTTTTCTTATCGATATTCAAGTATAATCGCTGTTCTATCGAGAATCGTAAAAATAATTGTATGTGAAAATGTATATTTTCAGGTATTATATATTATTTAGGTACATTCGGGAATCATAGATTGAATTGATTCAATTTTCAATCATTGATTGATTTCTTTTTTCATTCAATATTATGTATACATTTGCTAGGGGAGGGCAGGGAAAATTTGGAACATTTTTCAGGAACACTTTAAAGCACAATATTCGAGAGACCCATAATCTAATATAGAAGAATAGAATAGAATATTTTTATTTCACTTGCTCATAACAACAAAAAAGTTTTACATATCAACTTAAAAAAAATGTAGTAGTTTAAATAAATTTACACTGCATAATATCAGAAAAATACATAGAATTATAACCACGTACAGTAAAATAAAATTTTGATCTCTTTGCAATCAGCCTAAGTAAAATATTAGAAACAAATGATGATTAGGGCAAGTGAAACAAATTACTACTTGCAAAGTGGTAAATAATAACACTTGAGTGCAAGTAGGAGTCAATAATAGATTTTAGCTGCAAATAACAAACGCACACACACTCACTCTCTCTCACACACACACACAATAATTAATTATCAGGACAAGACTCAGATATCAGTCAACTGAACAATAGATCAAGACGAAACAAATTTTGCTTCACTTCTGAATTCTTCAATTCTTCTTGTATGCTTCATCTCTGTTGTTTCTAGACGATATATCATCATTCATGAAGTACAATATTTCACTGCTATCGAAAATCAAAAATCAAAAAAACTTGAAAGCATCGAACTTTGAATAACTTTGGAACAACTTAACAACAAAACAAATAAATATCAACAACTCAATGAAAACAAATAATGTTATTTCTCAAATAACAAAATGCTCCATTCTCAAAGCTAATGCTCCTCAACCAACCGATTCATTAATGAGTAATCAATGAGTAATTCATTAATGAGGCTATTTGACACTTCACTATACAATATTGTTCTTGTTACATTAGCAATATATTATACTAACATGAAATTTATAATCACTATCTCACTATCTCACTATAGTTCATTTTCACACTATAGTTCATTTTCACACTATAGTGTGATATCACTATCTCAAATAAATGAGAGGTTCAGTAGACAAGAAGGGAGAGAATCGATTCTACGAATGATTACTCACCACTGCTCGGCAATGGACAGTAATTTCAGATTATTGTATAGTGTTGTACTGTAACTGTATTATATTGTAGGTATTTGGATAGTTCTCGTTCATATTATTCACGTTATCTATTGCTCATAACTCAATACCCTTGAATACCTTATCAATACCTGAATAACTCATTACTCATACCTCACATATCTCAATCTACCACTCCATCTAATTAGCTACCTATCACTCCAAACCTAAGTTGGCTGGCTATTGTTGTCTATATAGTGAGGTCCACGTTATAATAGCAGTGGAGAAAGATAGTAGAACAGCATTGGTGATTCTCTGCCTTGTCACTCTTCCATAGAAGATAGATGATACCGGTATATCTGATTTACTATCAACTATTTATTCTTGTTTGAAATAATAAAATTTCATTCCTCAAATAAATATATTTTTCAATCAATTTCCATGATGAATTTGAAACAAATATTCTGTTGATTGATTATATTTCCACAATGTTGAAAATTAATTTGACAACGTTGCGGAGTTGGAGAAAATAGCGCTATCTGCTTAGTCGAATGATCGACAAGGATAGCAACAGCAATAATTCGTTTGATTAATTTGATTAATTATTAATCAAATACTGCCATTATAACGTTGAACTCACTAAAATTATCCGCTCTTGAAGGCCTGTATGTGGTCTATGAGATTGATGAGCAGTGCTTTACATATTCGCTAAGGGCTCCTTACCTCTCTATTATCACGAGTAATATTATAAAGAAAATATAACAAAAAAATCTGGTGTGGTACACTCACACAACTTTCCTTGCTCATTGAACTGGGAGCCTCATTCTTAAACGACAATAATTTAGAGAGATAACATAATGACGATTGGCGGCAACATAATATTTGAAACTACGATCAGACTACTGTATATGTGGTATATAATTGAGTATCTTTCCTTTGTGTAAATTGTGAAATCCGATGATTTTTTTAAAGTCGTCAAAACAGCTGTTCTACAGATGAAATATCTCGACTATGTGTTATTTTTATAGACTGCTCTACCTACCTACCTCATGCACAAGAAGGAGGTTACAAAGTCGAATTCTCAAGGATGGGTGAACCCCCCATTACTTTCCCAGAAAGGAGACTTATGCCAGTTGATGGAGCTGATAAA
Source organism: Nilaparvata lugens (assembly GCF_014356525.2). Taxonomy (NCBI): domain Eukaryota; kingdom Metazoa; phylum Arthropoda; class Insecta; order Hemiptera; family Delphacidae; genus Nilaparvata; species Nilaparvata lugens. Next base: position 82,165,929 of record NC_052505.1, on the reverse strand, counting down.
TAACTATACAGAGTATGAATTTGAGATAAATCAGTCGAGTAATTTTTGAGAAAATCGTGTGAAAACATGGTTTTTCAGTAATTATTCGCGATTTTTCTCGAGAATATTACGCAGCTCCTGCAATTTTCCTAGAATGAGACTCATGTCAGTTGATAGGGCTTATAAATAGCTATCCATGGTATAAATTCGAAGAAAATCGTTAGAGCCGTTTTCGAGAAAACCGTGAAAAACATGGTTTTTAAGTAATTATCCGCCATTTTTTCCGCCATTTTGAATACAATTTTTTAATTTTCTTATTGTCAGATCCTCATGGTATAAGGATCAAGTTTAAAATTTCAAGTCAATCGGTTGATTAGGAATGGAGTTATTGTGTTCACAGACATACACAATACACACACACACAGACCAACACCAAAAATCATGTTTTTGGACTCAGGGGACCTTGAAACGTATAGAAAACTTGAAATTAGGTACCTTAATTTTTTTGGAAAGCAATACTTTCTTACCTATGGTAGTAGGGCAAGGAAAGTAACAAGAAGATAGATACTATTGTATACTATTATATAGTGAATTAGTTGCTGATCGAGGACAATTATTCTGTTACACGTCAAGTTTAGTCTTCTGACAACTTTTTGGCAAAAGAATTGATAATAGAAACATCATCATACAACTACTGTAGCTGAGCTCAAATTCTTCCCTTATTATTGAAATATGGATAACTGATAGACACGTGACTCTATTGACAGCAATAGGCAGATTCGAAGCTCCTCCATTGAATAGGGACGTGATTGGGTGAGGAAATCACTTTTCTCCTTTCTCCGAAGGTGTGTCGACCAGTTGACTGTCAACTGCTAGTTCTCCCCTCAGACTACGTCTTTGTTGAATGTATTGTCGGCTAGTGACGTCACGACTCAATTGTCGATCGCGCTTTATCTGATGTGAAAAGGTGATCGAAACGCACGAAAAGCGAGAAAAATCCGGTGAAAAAGCGTTGCATAATTTATTACAGGTAGGCGATGTTGATAGGTATGGTGTAACCATGTGTGATTGCGAAGCATGTTATGAAGCTCCTCTGAAACGCTTATTGCCGCAATAAGATCAGAGATCGTAAAAAAATGATTGCAAGCTTATGAGCGGATATTCTCTCTATCAGTTAATATTCTATTTATCCATTGTAATTTTGCAATATTTTGTGCAATTGTGTAGGAAGATTTTTGTTTGCATTCTAATTTGGAAATTGATCAATCTGATATTTCAAAATTATTGTAATAGATACAATTTTGAACTTATAATTGTGTGCAAATTAAGTTATATGTATGTAACCTAACCTTTAGACCTAACCTAACCTATTCCAAATTAAGGTTTGAAGCAGTTCTGGGCAAATGCCTGTTGTTTTTACATGGATTGTATTTGCATATGAATAAATAAATAAATAATCTCCACAAATGAAGCACTCAATCAATCAATCATGCAAGGAATAATGCATCATTTATATATATTAAAATATGTTACATACTTTCTATGTTCCATACTGAAATAGTTATATTACAACAGAGAACTGTTAGGTAAAGAGAATGATTTATGAAACTTTTGGATTTTTATCTTCGAGGAGAATAATGTCAGCTTTGACAACTTTTATTGGTGGTGAAGTTTGTCTCTTTCTCCCGAAAAGACAAAAATCAAGACTGCGTGCTCTGTCAATGGTAACTGGATAGTAATTGATTGAAAATATCAAAATAATATTTCAGATCGAAATCAGAATATGGATTAGCGAGAAAAATCCGGTGAAAAAGCGTTGCATAATTTATTACAGGTAGGCGATGTTGATAGGTATGGTGTAACCATGTGTGATTGCGAAGCATGTTATGAAGCTCCTCTGAAACGCTTATTGCCGCAATAAGATCAGAGATCGTAAAAAAATGATTGCAAGCTTATGAGCGGATATTCTCTCTATCAGTTAATATTCTATTTATCCATTGTAATTTTGCAATATTTTGTGCAATTGTGTAGGAAGATTTTTGTTTGCATTCTAATTTGGAAATTGATCAATCTGATATTTTCAAAATTATTGTAGTAGATACAATTTTGAACTTATAATTGTGTGCAAATTAAGTTATATGTATGTAACCTAACCTTTAGACCTAACCTAACCTATTCCAAATTAAGGTTTGAAGCAGTTCTGGGCAAATGCCTGTTTTTTTTACATGGATTGTATTTTCATATGAATAAATAAATAAATAATCTCCGCATCATTTATATATATTAAAATATGTTACATACTTTCTATGTTCCATACTGAAATAGTTATATTACACAGAGAACTGTTAGGTAAAGAGAATGATTATGAAACTTTTGGATTTTATCTTCGAGGAGAATAATGTCAGCTTTGACAACTTTTATTGGTGGTGAAGTTTGTCTCTTTCTCCCGAAAAGACAAAATCAAGACTGCGTGCTCTGTCAATGGTAACTGGATAGTAATTGATTGAAAATATCAAAATAATATTTCAGATCGAAATCAGAATATGGATTAGTGAGAAAAAAATATGACATTTTATCATTGCAAATAAGACGTAAGGATTCTAGCTGGATTCACTGCAAGTTCGGACTTCACAAGCAATACACAACGAAAATACCTCTCAATAAAATCTATTCCACAGAATTAAAATACAGTACCAACAAAACATTTCAGTGAATCGTCTTATTTGCAATGATAAAATGTCAATATTTTTCTCACTAATCCATATTCTGATTTCGATCTGAAATATTATTTTGATATTTTCAATCAATTACTATCCAGTTACCATTGACAGAGCACGCAGTCTTGATTTTTGTCTTTTCGGGAGAAAGAGACAAACTTCACCACCAATAAAAGTTGTCAAAGCTGACATTATTCTCCTCGAAGATAAAAATCCAAAAGTTTCATAAATCATTCTCTGTTACCTAACAGTTCTCTGTTGTAATATAACTATTTCAGTATGGAACATAGAAGTATGTAACATATTTTAATATATATAAATGATGCGGAGATTATTTATTTATTTATTCATATGCAATACAATCCATGTAAAAAACAACAGGCATTTGCCCAGAACTGCTCAAACCTTAATTTGGAATAGGTTAGGTTAGGTCTAAAGGTTAGGTTACATACATATAACTTAATTTGCACACAATTATAAGTTCAAAATTGTATCTATTACAATAATTTTGAAATATCAGATTGATCAATTTCCAAATTAGAATGCAAACAAAAATCTTCCTACACAATTGCACAAAATTTGCAAATTACAATGGATATAGAATATTAACTGATAGAGAGAATATCCGCTCATAAGCTTGCAATCATTTTTTTACGATCTCTGATCTATTGCGGCAATAAGCGTTTCAGAGGAGCTTCATAACAGGCTTCGCAATCACACATGGTTACACCATAACTTTAATCAAATCGTTGGAGCCGTTTTCGAGAAAATCGCGAAAACCCTGTTTTTGACACATTTTCGCCATTTTAGCCGCCATCTTGAATCGCATTTGATCGAAATTGTTCGTGTCGGATACTTATATTGTAAGGACCTTACGTTCCAAGTTTCAAGTCATTCCGTCAATTGGGAGATGAGATATCGTGCATACAGATGCACATACACTCATACACACACACCACACACACACCACACACACACACACAACACACACACACACACACACACACACACACACACACACACACACACCACACACACACACACACACACACACACCACACACCACACACACACACCACACACACACACACACACACACAACCACACACACACACCACACACACACACACACATATATATATATACAGACCCATTGGACTCAGGGGTCCTTGAACGTATAGAATTTAGAAATTGGGGTACCTTAATTTTTTTCGGAAAGCAATACTTTCCTTACCTATGGTAATAGGGCAAGGAAAGTAAAATTAAATAAAAAGTGCACGTCACTATAGTACATTGTTCACGGATTACTACTATCAAACCTGTACTCTAATTCCTAGACAATAATATGTTAGGTAATAAATAGCATCCTATTTGTGAAGGAAGTACACATCCTCTCATGGTAGGTACCGAGAACCACTCCTGATTTGCATTATGACGACTATGCAAATTGTAATCGCGAGAGACGTCGTCTGCTTTCAGTGTAAATCGGCTTAGCAGCCGTCTCGGTGGTCGAAGCCAAACCACAGGTTGAGAGTGTCGCATTCTATAGAAACAGTAAAGTGGGCCAAAGTAGAGCAAGTAGTGTCCAGCTCCCAGCACCCACAGTTGTAAGAGACGACTAGACTAATGACAACGAAGCGGTTCGAGCATGAAAATCGGACGACCGGAAAGAGGAACAGAAGGCTCTTCCAAGTTGAAATTGGAACCGACAAACGTCGAACCGATAGGACAAAAGCGAGAAACGGTTATTACTGCACTACAAAAGCATTTAATATTTCACCTTTTCAAATCTCTCACGGCACTAATTTCTGGATCCATTATTCTGTTGCCTACGACCTTAAATCGAGAGACCTACATTGCTGCGTCGTTTCAAATACAAGAAGAGCTTTTGACGAACAATTGAACAGGAGAGAGTGTTTTTATTCCATCTATATAGTTTGTTCTATTGATTTCATGGTAATGTCATTACGATAGATTGCCATTGACATAGCCCATTCTTTACTCTATAGCTACTCTTTATTGAAACTACCAGAGTTCAACCGATCACAATAATAGAGTTTGAATGTCTGAAATGGTTTGGTGAAGTATAAGTGATGCAGAACTCAAATCAATGAAATCAGTTTTATTTCGCCAAAACATTAATATAATCAAATTACATTCAAATGAAAAAGACTGAGAAATTGTTAAAAACCACTGATTTATTGATAATATTAGAAAGACCGGTTTCGGTAATTACACCATTGTCAATCTCTGATAAAGTAAAACTAAATACTAAAACTAAAGAGCAGCAGAATTTATATAGTACTAGTATACTAGTACTTTATACTAGTACTAGTATAAATTCTGCTGCTCTTGTATTTGTTAGTTTATCAGAGATTGACAATGGTAATAACCGAAACAGTCTTTCTAATTATCAATAAATCAGTGGTTTTTGACAATTTCTCGGTCTTTTTCATTTAATATGAATAATTACCACAATATCAACTTCTCAACTACACAAAAAGTGAAATTACATTTATAATGAATCCAAAACAATGATAATATAGGACCAATACAAATTCACATAAATCACTGAGAATAAACTCTAATAATGGTCACGTTAATTCGTCGGTCCCGGCTGCCTGAAAACAGTCGTTAGCGCATGTCAGAGGCCCAGAAATTGATCAGTTGCGACCTGAAAACTCTGAAACCAGACCTGAGCTAGCCAGGTCACTCGATATTATTATTATTCAACTCTAATGATATAATGTTATGTATATCATGAAAAAAAAAATTTATCCATGTTTTGTACACTCCACAAAATCAAAGATAATGAGGAATATTATTATAAATATTGTATTGATAAAATATGGACCACAAGAAGTTTAAATTGAGTTTAGTTTGTCTTTAATCACGTTTCTAAATAACAATAGAATTTAACAATATGGAGGTTTGAATCATACTGATTGAAGCATTCTCATGGAATGTATTCAAGTAAGCTATTAGATTGAAACTATTATTGGTAGCCTTATTGAACAATTTATTTTCGAGGTGAATCACATTATTTGAAAAACTACTAAGATAATAAGATATCTGCAGACGTAAACTTAAGATCCTCGAATGAAAGAAAGATAATTTTGGCTATGAGATCAACCCTAAGAACAATGAACTTGATTGGTATTCATGAAGCATCAAGCTTTGATAAACTTCAAGGAGGAATGAAATCAAGCAGCCTAAAGCAAGAGAAGAAAATCGAGTAGCTTGGATGGAAGCTTCATTGTCTCTATTGTGTAAATCCAGTTGGTTGTTTATTCGCCCACAAAGATCAGTCTTCATTTTATTATCTTTTCGCTCAGAGGAAACACAACTTCAAACAGTAATTTCAACGCAGACTTATTGCAGTCTGATGCTTAAAAGGAGAGTTTCGAGAATCAAATGGAGATAAAATTTGATAATAATTGTGGCCTGGGTGGATGGTGGTTCTCTCCAGTATTCAATTTTGAGATGAATTTGTAAATCACCTCCTCAAATGAATTCGTGGTCTAGCGGATAGAGTGCCTGCGTAGCAGCATAGAGATCCCGGGTTCAAACCTCTCAATACCAAAAGTTTTTTAACCAGATCACTCCCGTGTTATCGGATGGGCACGATAAGCTGTCGGTCCCGGCTGAAGTATGACAGTCGTAGGCCCATTGACGGCTTAAATTATATATTCAGGCGGTGGGACCTTCCGCAAGGGACCCCACCAACAAAAGCCATACGAATTT